>NW_023505698.1:0-250000 GCF_004664715.2 Peromyscus leucopus | reverse complement strand
GGTTTCTGGTTTTTCTTCCAGTGTTTGGGTCTCTTCGCCACCGGCCAAGATGAACCGATTCTTTGAAAAAGCGAAACCCAAGGCTCCGACACCAAACCTGACTGACTGCATTGGGACGGTGGATAGCAGGGCAGAATCCATTGACAAAAAGATTTCCCGGTTGAATGCTGAGCTAGTGAAATATAAGGATCAAATCAAGAAGATGAGAGAGGGTCCTGCCAAGAACATGGTCAAACAGAAAACCCTGAGGGTTTTAAAGCAAAAGCAGATATATGAGCAGGAGCGAGACAACCTTGCCCAGCAGTCCTTTAACATGGAGCAGGCTAATCACACCATTCAGTCACTAAAGGACACCAAGACCATGGTTGATGCCATGAAAGTGGGAGTAAAGGAAATGAAGAGGGCTTACAAGCAAGTGAAAATCGACCAGATTGAGGATTTACAAGACCAGCTGGAAGCTATGATGGAAGATGCGAACGAAATCCAGGAAGCATTGGGTCGCAGCTCCAGCACCCAGGAGTTAGACGAGGACGACCTGGAAGCAGAGTTGGATGTGCTGGGCGATGATGAGCTTCTGGCTGATGAAGACAGTTCCTACTTAGACGAAGTGGCATCTGCACCTGTGATTCCAGAAGGTGTTCCCCCCCCCCCCCCCCCCCCCCCCCCCACACACACACACAAAAAAAAAAAAAACAACAACAACAAACAAGGATGGAGTGCTGGTGGATGAATTCGGACTGCCGCAGATTCCAGCTTCCTAGACTTGCAGTATTCCAGCACATGATGTAAAAAACAAACAAACAAATAAACAAACAACAAAAAACATATTCTGGGACTAGGAAATATTTCCCAATTTGTCAAACAGATTTAGGTTTCTTTCCTTTCTTTGAAGGAAAAGCTAATTACACTGCTCTTGGATTTTAATTTTTTTCTGTTAAGAAATTCATTGCTTGGGGGAAGCTGTCTTTTACTAAAATTTGATTCTTTTTTTTTCTCTTAGGAAAGACTAACTGAAAAGTCCCTTTGACTTTGTATGACTTGTTTTCATTCATTAACAATAATTCAAAATAAAACCAAGGAGATGAGACTGTACATTCTACAGTAGTATAAGTGCAGTCTCAGTGTGACTTGATACACTGATGCGATAAAGATTATTGAAGAGATTGAGACTGTTGATAGGATGCTTCCAAACCATTGTCTCTTGTGGTGTTATAGTGGGTTTAAGTGACGGCTTTTTTTTGATAGGTTTTGCTGTGTCATGTGAACAAGTCATTGCTGTCCAATGTTGGAATGAACTGTCACTACTGTATCATGAGTTGCTGTTTTGATCCCATGGTTCCCTCAGTATTATAGCCTGACTTGTAATGAATAATGGATATTTCTTGATATTCAATGTATAGGACATTTATTTATACTCAATAAATATTTTTCAAAAGGAAAAAATATCTAGGGGTAATAAGAGTATCACGTGTTTGACGTGAACTCATTATTCAGTAAAGTGGAAAGATCTAGGGAAATTATAGTTGCTTTAAATGGAACTGTAAGGACACATAAGGCATGGTGGGGCTAACCTGAATGTGTTTGCCTTATATACTGCATGTAGCAATAAATAAGGAGACTATGATTATATATATATATATATATATATATATATATATATATATATATATGGTATTATGTAAGGAAATTTTAATATCATTACATAAAGTAAGAAAAGAGGGTCAGTTAATTTTCCTTCTTAAATAAGTTGCTTGCTGATGTTCAGTTTTGAAGTCTAAACTGGGTTACTCACATTAAGAAAAGAGTGTCTAAGATTTACCTCCAAACAAGTTTCCACTGCAGAAGGTGCCCTCTTATGCTCCCTTGTTTATAAAGCACATATTTATATCCAAGAAGATATCTTAAATGCAAGCTTAGCAATTGCCTAATGTTTACAATATGCTTATGTTTCAAAGCTGACAATCAAACTCTAGAATATCTTCATTCGTTTTTAGAAAAACTAAGGTTAAAATCTTCAAATCCCAGTGAAACCTCAGTAGACCAACATCTACTCAATTTTTGAAAAAGTCAATCAATAGCTGTCTTCCTTAATTGCTTATTTGCATCTTTGTAATAGTATGTGGCTCCCAAAGGCAATGAGGATATTGAATGTGTCATTGATGAGGGAAGTGTTAGTGGAAATGGGATTTAGTTAGTGGAATATCATGTAAACAAAGAGAGAAAGGGGGGATTTTAAATGCATATTAATCCATATTTGTGTTTCAAATTTCCATTGTTTTTCAGTAAAAACAAAAAGCCTTCTTGAATGAATTAATTTTTATGTTGTCTCCGTTTTTACCATCACCTTTTATGAACACACAGTGTACTTGTTTTAAAATAAAATTATTCTAAAATGTGAAAGAAATAAAAGCATTGACTCAAACTGTCTGAAACTAAATATAACACTTCTAAATATGGGAAGCACCTTTAATGTGTCTTCTACCTGGAACTGAGCACTGCCTGTCTCCACGAACATGCATCCTCTTAGTCCTGCTGATGCTCCTGTACCAGCACTCTTCTATTTCAATCAGTTAATTTAGAGCAGCAATTCCTTCTTGAAGGGGAAACAATGGTGGATAATATCAGGAGCACACCTGAAGAACAGTACTTACTTTATAGAGTCAAGAGTTGTGGTTACATAAACTTTTCCTGGGACAAGGGATAGACGTTTACTGACGATGGAAAGAGCTGTCTTCCAATGATGGGACCCAAGGAATGATTCCACCCAAGTTCTTCATGGTCTAACAATGAGTTTATTTGGCTTCCTTCTACTGCATCAGTAAAGGGGGTACTCACCAAAGTATGTGACCACAAACAGCTGCACCATTGCAAAGTCTTGCCCCAGCATGGATGCCAACTTCCTGATAGATTTATAGACACTACTCCCCCTCCAGTCAACCTTCCACGGTACATATAAACTGGCAGATCCCAAATCATTATGACCTTGTGCAGCTGAGGAAGAATTACGTACAAGTGGCAGGAAGCACGGTAAGGAGAGGCTAAAATCTCAGTGGAGGGCTTAATGTCCCTAACCACCTCCTCCTTCTACGAGGGAATGCCATCAGGTTGGCTCTACAAAGTCACCTGTGAGTAGTCCCAGCTGCTTCTAATGAAGACGGAAGCAGTCCACAGCAGTGGTTTTCAATGTTTAATTATTAAAATGCATACCAGTTTTGTACACCTTATATTCTTCATTTGTTGCTTTATACAATATTCACACACACACGAAATTTGTACTCTGCGTGTGTTTAGTTCATTATTCTGTATATTTAAGCATTTCACAAATATAGCATTACACATTATAATAAAAGATACTTAATGAAAACTCTTTTGACAGGGAAGCTTCTGATTTAATCTTTTCTTGTCAGGTTGGCCAACATTTCTCTCATAAGATTAAATAAACACTATTTCTCAATATTAATGACTTTTCAGATGCAATAATTTAAAAATAAAAACCACAAAATATTACTTTTACATATATAAAATATGCTTTGTTTTCATTCCTGTAACAGTTTTGACCTCAAAACAATATTTTTGTTTTTACTAAATTATGATTTTATTATGAACAATTAATGAAATTATCTGTAGACTTAGAGATGAGAGACACAGCTTTTGAGTCTTAGCTCTGAAATCAGTTTAATCTTAAACAAATAGCTGAAGTTCCTGAGTTTCACCTACTGTAGTTTTGGAAGGAAAAAGGCTTAACAGACTCATCCATCTCTAAAGTTTTAAGGTATCAGCTGAAAAAGCTCCGAGTTGGATATTCAGTTTCTCACTCTCTCTTTGTCTCTTCATTCTTACATAGTGTTCTAGTAACATTTATCAAAATTTGAGCTCTGCTTTCCAGAAAGAAGTGAAGATCTATTGCTGCTCAGCTTCAGAGAACACAATGTTCTCTAATAATCACTCATAGTGACACAAATATCCTAAACCCATGACTAGAGAAAGGGAACAGGCACAAAGTGAACAGGGCACAGGTCAGGTGCATGACCATTTCTCCCTGCCTCTTCCCTTGTTAGTCTGTCATTTTCAACATCCTCCTCTGTATTTTTTCAATGGGCCTACTTATTCCTAAGCAAAGCAATTCCACATTTCAGGTGTACTTTGCTTTTTTGGATAATATAAAACCACTTCAATTAAGAATAAGTCATTAGCAAAGGATTTCCCAATAAAGACAACAGAATTAGTAATACTATACTTTATTAGGAATGGTGTGTGTGTGTGTGTGTGCGTGTGCGTGTGCGTGTGCGTGTGCGTGTGCGTGTGTGTGTGTGTGTGTGTGTGTGTGAGAGAGAGAGAGAGAGAGAGAGAGAGAGAGAGAGAGAGAGAGAGAGAGACTTTGTCTTCAGTATGTATGTATAACTTTAGCATGTCTGTGGGCCATTTGAACAACCAACAAGACTGGTTTAATTTGCTGAGCACAGCCATGCAGGTATCTTTGTGCAGTACCATGTGATATTGGCCTATGGGCATGTTTGTAGGCCATGGTCTTGACTGATGATAGATGTGAGAGGCCAAGCCCACTATGCATGGCACCACCCTAGGCAGATGTTCCTGGTTTACATACAATACTTGGCTCAGTAGGAGAGGAAAAGCAAGCCAGTAAACAGCATTCCTCAGTGGTGTTTGCCTCCTCTCTTGAGTTCTTGGCTTCCCTAGATGACAGACTAAGCTCTAAGATGAAATACACCCTTTCCTCCCCGAGTTGCTTTTGCTCAGTGTTTCACCACAGCAACGAGAAGCAAATGAGGCAAGGGAAGAACATAAAATGTGAAGTATAGCAGCAGTCTCACAGCATCTAAGGCAAGGAACTCTTGTCTTGTGTTTCACTATCTCTGAATTGCTTACATTTATAATCATGTTTTATCCTTAAGGAAACCCTGAAAACCAATTTATATAATGACCAGTGAAAATAAACAAAACTCCACAGTGCAAGTGGCTTACTTAAGCTCACAAATCCTAGTGATAACTGACCACTGAATTCATGTCTGAAACAAAAGCACCCGATTTCTTTTTGAACAACAAGTAAGACTGGTTTAATTTGTTATATATAGCCATGCCCTTATTTATGTACAGTACCAGGTAATATTTGGATATTTGAAAAACTGAATGTTAATATGTGGTTAGTTGTAGTTTCCATTTAGAGTTTGTTTAAATCAACACAGGTTTTATTTTTGTTATTTCTTTTCTTAATATTAATATGCCATATTTCTGATAAGCTCTCCATCACTCATTTGAGACTTTTGGTAATATTCCTTCTTTTATGTGCTAGGAACTTGTAGGAAGAATGGCCTTCACCTTTATCAACCCATCACCAAGGATTCTTTTATAAGAAATATTGTGTTGTGATTCCTTGAAGTTAGTTAGGAAACTGTCTAATTATTTTTATGGGAATATCTGGCTTCTGCTTCCCTCACCTAGATAAAGCCCTAATATGTTCTTCATTTTTGACACTAGAGCCTGTTAATAGCTCATGCCGTGTGACTAACTACATTTTGAAGTGTTGTGTATATTAACTTTCTTGAGGAATTGGTACATTATCCTATGTAATGATAAGGATTGAGATATTCACAAGTATTAAGGTCTAATAGTGATGCTACAGAGCTGGCTTGGCCATTGAAGGCTAGGTCTACAATCAAGAAGGCAAGACCTGACAGCATGGAAAGTTGATCATTTAGTTCCTTTCAGTGTACAATTTCCCACTGCTTTGTGAAATGAGGGTTGATTTTATGTATAGCCAAGGTACCCAATAATTGTCAAACATCAGTCCAAATGCTTCTCTGGAGGTCCTTTTTAGATGTAACTAAAACTTAAATCAGTATGTTATAAGCAAAGTGAATTGTCTTCCATAATGGAGTGAACCTCACAACAGCTGAAGAATGTGCCAGTGAGAAGGGATGAGTAAAGGGTGGAGACATGACATCATCTCCACATGGACCTCAGTCAACCTGTGTTAGAACACCGGGATTTGTCAAGTTCAAAACCCTTAAAAACTAACTCCTGAAAATCTTAATCTCTTGATAGAGAGATAATAGGTAGATGATAGATAGAAGATAGATGACACACATGAAGGAGAGTGTGAGAAAATAGATGACAAAATGAAAATAGATACATAGATGATAGATAATTTAAAAATAAAGTTCCCAATGCTTCTTCTTTTCCTCTCAGGAACAACTCTTCAGGCAGTGTTTCATCAGACTTTTATCCAGTCTTTTTGTGTTATCCTTTGAACAGAAGCAGTATTTATTTACTGAATGATTTACTGAATGAATTATTTTTTGGCTTCATATGTCTGGACTCCTGGGGGAGGGGGGCGGAAATCTGTTACTGTCCCAAAGTGTAATGTGTACTGTGAGACACATTGTTTTCTTTAACATACTGTTTTAGAAATGAAAAGCACATCTTCAACTCGTGTATCCCAGAGTACTTATAATAAGGCTCGATTTGGTTATTTTGAAACAGCAAACAGATAATAAGATGAAAGAACCAAAGGTCACAAAGGTTAGGAGTTACAGTTTGGTTCCACTCAACCATCCTCATTTGCACACATATTTAATTATAAGGTCATGGATTTTTTTCCATTTTTTTTTTAGGTATAAATTCTTTTTTTGTATTTATTTTACAATACTATTCAGTTCTACATAATAGCCACAGATTCCCTTGTTCTCTCCCTTCCTGCCCCCTCCCCTTCCCCCCAGCCCACCCCTGATTCCCACCTCCTCCAGATCAAGGTCTCCTCCGAGGACTGGGATCGACCTGATAGACTCAGTCCAGGCCTGGGCTCGTTGCATGAGTTAGCTGTTTGAAACCTGGGATTTTTTTTCCATTTTTTAATTATTCTTCTCTCATATATTACATCTCAACTGCAGTTTCCCTTCCTTCTTCTCCTCCCAGACCCTCCCCTTTCCCCCAGATCCACTCCTCCTCTGTTTCCCATAAGAAAAGGGCAGGCCTCCCAGGGTTATCAACCAAAGATGACATATGTTGCAATGAGCCTAGGCACATCTCCTCATATTAAGCTGGACAAGGCAACCCAGTAGGAGGGAAGAGTCCCAAAAGCAGCCAGAAGAGTCACAGACAGCCCTCGCTCCCACTGTTAGGTGTCCCACAAGAACACCCAACTGCATAACCATAACATGTATGCAGAGGACCTAGGTCAGACACACACAGGCTCTCGGATTGTTGGTTCAATCTCTGTGTGGCCCTATGAGTCCTGGTTAATTGATTCTGTTGGCCATTTTCTTGTGGTGTCCTTGACCCTTCTGGTTTCCATAATCCTTCTCCTCTTCTGCAGGATTCCCCGAGCTCCACCTAATGTTTGCTTGTGGGTCTCTGCATCTGCTCCTATCAGTTGCTGGATGAAGCCTCTCTGGTAGTAATTATGCTATCCTCTACAAGGATATCAGAGTACCATAAGGAATCATTTCATTGTCTCCCCCACCCCCAGGAAATGTTTGATTCTATTCTAGTTCTTTGGCTATCCAGACCCGGTTCCTGACCCTCCAGACAGTGTCAATCAAACATGGGCTCCCTTTTGTGGTGTAGGTCTCAGGCTGGACTAGTCATTGGTTGCACACTCCCACATGTTCTGTGCTACCTTTACTCCAGCACATCTTGCAGGTAGGACAAATTGTAGGCAGAAGGTTTTTGTGACTGTGTTGGTGTCCCAGTCCCTCCACTGGTTACAGAAGATGGCCAGTTCAGACTCTATCCCCCATTACCAGGAGTTTTCACTCCTGTAGATTCCTAGGAGTTCCCATTGCACTAGGTTTCTGCCACATTCCCGATATGCCCCCCAGTTCCATGCATCTCTCACAGTCCTCCCTCCCTCCAATCCCCGAATTGTTCCCTCCTGTTCCTATCCCCACCCTCCCCCAGGCCACCCACAAAATCTATTACATTCCTCTTCCCAGGGAGATACATGCACCCCCTATTGTTCCCTCCTTGTTACCTAGCCTCTCTGGAACTGTGGATTGTAGCATGGTTATTTTTACTTTACAGCTAATATCCACTTATAAGTGACTACATAGTACCATGCTTATCTTTCAGGATCTGAGTTACCGCACTCTGGATGACTTTTTCTAGTTCCATCCATTTGCTTGCAAATTTCATGATGTTATTTCTTTTAACAGCAAAGTAATTGAAAAATGGATAATGAAAATGAGGTACATTTACACAGTGGTCATGGATATTATTTATAGTTGAGGTATTACTGTCCAAGGATCATCTCATCTCAGACTTCTATCTAGCCTTCTCTTTCAGTAGGTCCCTCCCCAGCTAACAACATTTTTTTAATGATGCAATCTGAACTGTTTCTAATTGAATCCCTCTTTCTTCTTCTCAGACATTTATGACTGTGGGCCATGTCTTCACAGGCTCTTCAGGGCAGTGTCTCACAAACAGGAAGGGTTATAGTTGCCTCCCACTCATCTGTCTCTGCATGTGGTGCTCACCCTTTAGCTGCTGTGATCTAAAGAGCTGAAAGGAAAAAAAAAACCTCCATGAATGTGATTCCCCCCTCTTCATGGCAATGTCTCACCTCCCTCTGAAGCTGCTGTCCTCAGCCCCGCCTCCTGTCATGGACTGAATATGAGGAAACACAGCAGGAAGAGGAATTTTCATGGTAGTGAATTCCACAGGTTAGGCCATTAGTTATGAAAAAGTAAGCCCTGTTGCCCCTCGTTTCAGTTATGTTTCCAAGTGTCTGATTTCACCACTCTGGCTTTCTCATAAGAAAAACAAACCACTCATATCTGTCTTGCTGGAAGTCAGACTGTTTTCCTGAAAGACAATGAACACATTATTATGTCTTGCTCATCAAGTACAGATTTTTTTTTTCAGGTATGAGGGGTTCAACACCAGGACATGAAGCAGTGATCTTTCTGGAAGAAGGGTGTATAATGAAGGATGTGTTCTTAGATTTTGAGAAAGATTGCCAGTCCTAGTAAAAATGGAAAGGCATATAAAATGAAGGCCTTTTTAATTCTGTTCTACCTCCCAGTGTGGAATTCTGTCCTCTCAAACTCCTCTCAAACTCTAATGCCTAGAGATGTGTCTGAGATATCAAGACTCTAAGGAGAGAAACTGCAAACTGTTTTATTTCTAGATGTGGCTGATCTATGGGAAGATACAATGCATTACATCAATGCCTAACATTCTTAAATGATGGTGAGAGTTTTAAGAATTTCTATTCAATGATACAGCATCTCCTTCTACTTTTAAGATCTATTTTAGTTGAAAATTTTGTTACTTTCAGCGAAATCCCCTGGGTGATAATTGTGGAACCCAGTTCCCCTCTTTGTTCCTTGGAAAGAGATAAGACACCGGCTGGTGGACTGATAGCAATAAAGAGCTGAATCAGAGGAAGTGGAGATTGTAAGTGCAAAAGGGAGAAGAGTGCAGGGTGACTAAGGACAGAGAGTCATTCCAACTCACATAAATCTCATTTTTTTAAGCAAAAGGAAAGTAGCACCCTATAAAGTCCAAGGGGTGCTCTCGACTCTAACAATTAACATCTCCCCAGATATCAGAGAACATTCTGGAAGAGGAGTCAATGCCACAGTGAAGGTTAAGCGAGAAAGCTAAGCAAACTCCTTACAAAGGCGAGAAACTTGAGGCTGATGTCTTTGGCATAAATCTTTGATCAAAGCAGACTTTATGAGAGCTGCGTGGAGTCTTTGTTAAATGCCAGTGTTCTTTCTGTTCCCCTTTGTCTATGTCTTATATTACATGCACATGTTCCTGTTGGGAAAAAGGCTCATTGACCTCTGTTGGCTCCGAATATAAGAACTCATGATTGTTCTTGAATTGCATCATCCAAACCATCATTCTTTCCCAGGAACTGGCATGACAAGAATATGTATAGGACACCCAGTGTGAGGTGCAGTGTGGTCTGCACATCTCTATCCCTCAGCAAGGCACATGGAACCTAATTTTCATTTTTGTCATATTGACAGGTCATTAGGACATACAAGTGGATGAAACTGTGAATGGTGTTATCCTAACAGGAAAACTTGAGGGAGCCCTTTTCTATTCTACTGCCTACACAGAGATGATGCTATGCACGAGGAAAGGCAAGCTCCAGCCTCCAGAATAATGAGCAATTAATTTCTTTTCTTTATAAATTGCTTAGTATAAGGCGTTTTCTTATAGCAGCCCAAAGTAGCTAAGACACTGTACTTCATACAATCAAATCAAATCAAATAGCCATTCCTGAGAGTCCCAATGAATATGGACTGGCTCTTTTAAATGTCTTTCAGGAATCATGATGCTACAGCACACAGATATTTTTTCCAAATCCACACAGACATAAAGCAAAGGACATTCTTCCCCTTAAGCTAACTTATCCCTTTGTACCCAATCTGGCATATTGAGATGCAGTAGTCATTTCTCTAACACAATATAAAATAATCATCCATCATTCTTCCTCCAGAACACTGTCATCAATAAGATTTGGTTGACCTTTCCAAGAAGAGTCTAGAAACATTCTCAGAAATGAGTTATTATTTGTTTCTACACCATTTGTCAAGACCTCCTGGGATCTGAATACACTCATTAACTGACGCTTCAATTGGGTTATGAGCTGAAGCATCACAGAGAGAGTCCCAGCTAATGTAAACTGAACATTTACTCAGGGGTTATCAGGCAGTTCTCAGAGTCTGGGAGGGACAAAGAACCAGTCAGGGCTTAGTGCAGCAGCATAAAAATGCTCAGATTCTAGAACAGCCCTATTCTGGTGTAGCTTTCATTTCTATTGACACCATGATGCATCGGCTTTTGCACTCACTTCCCTGGTGACATCAGGCCAGGTTGACTGGCTTTATCATGACCACCACTCTTGCTTCTGGCAGATCAGTGTGGCTGCTGGAGCCATCAGACATTGCAGAAAGAATCTGGATAGAGCTCAAGTCTTTTCATCAATGGCATATTACTCAGAATCATGGGTAAATATCTGTGAAAAGGGGGCCTGGTTTATGTCAATAGCCCTTATGGTGAAAAATGTTGAGATAGTAAATACAACGTGTTTTGCTTTTGAGTGGAGGACTTTGTTCTATGAGATTTTCTACACCCCATTAAGGAAGAAGTGTACTTGGAGAATATTTAACTTACCTAAAAAGAATAATCTTGATGGTAACTCATGGATGACATCCAAATTCATGTCATTTCTACAGCTGTCTTCTAAGACCAATGACACCCATTTATGATAGTTGATTGTGATGATTCTTCATTTCTAGATGCAGCAAATGGGCGTAGAGTGTGTTTGCTGATTTCATTGACTTTACTCTGATACTAAAAAGTTAAGTGTATAGAAGACATAGATGTCACTCACTACTCAGCCTGCTTCCGGCAGAGGCAGATCTCCACTCCAAACTTCAGATGCAAGTTGTCAGCAATGGGTTTGATAGAGTGAATAGGATGTTGTTTTAGGGTGTCTCTTCAATCCTGGGACCTACTTAGTAATGATATCCAGGAAGACCTCTGAAAGAAGACATGGAACCTTTGAGCCTAGTGAGTATCAGTGGCTGGTAGACAAGATGATGTAATAGACAGAAGGACTATAAGTGAGGGTGTGTTGGAGGCAGAGAAACCAGAGACATCCGAGCCAGCAAGTAAGTTATTAGAATTTCTAAATATTTTCTGCTTCTCTCCTGGCAATCTTATGTTCTTTCTTTTACATTGACCATGTATTCTATTCTGAGTGAACCAAAAGAGGAGATGCAATGCATAGGTGAGGGGTGTTGGAGAAAGTTGTAGCTAGGGAGGAGGTGGATGTGATCAAGGTACATTGAATTAATGTAAGAAATTTAAAAGTAATAAATTAAACATTATTAAAATAATTACAGGGCATAGTAAAAATGATAAAGCTAGGTGTTGAGCCCATCAGGAGGGAATAAAGTGTGTTAGTTGTGCTAAATTAGAAAGCTTTTTCTCGCTGGGCAGATGGACATATGTCTGTAACTATATCACTAGAATTGGAAGCAGGAATCTTACAGGGGTGAGGTCAGCCTGGACCAGAGAGCGAGCCCCTATCTCTTCAGCAAAAACAAAACAAAGGCAAGCAAACAAGAAAGAGCCGACTTTTCTTACTTCTCTCTCCTTTTAGCATTTAGTTACTACTTACAAGTATTTGAAGTAAGCAAAAACACCAGTTTTTATTTGTCATCAACTTTTGCATTGTGTAGAATTAGTTTTAAATGCTTTAAATTAAATCTTTCATATTTTAATAATTAAGACATTTAGCTGCTACTTTTAAATTAGAAAATCCAAGATGTACATGAAATCACTGAAATTATACAACATGCATCAGAAGCTTATATACATTGCTTCTCATTACATATAGTGTCTATATACCTTTTATATATATGTACATATACATGTAGATATGTATCCATATGTGATTTCTTTATACAACAGTAGAATTGCACCATTTTAATTTAATGATTTCTTTTACTTATTGGTTGCTGGAGGACAAATGAGCCCTGGTTGTCTACTCTTTTCTTCTTCCTTCTCTGTATCTATTTCTACAACAGCCGTTGGCTACTACAGTAATATCAAGTGAAGAACAATAAATCCAGTGGGATTGGTGGTTGGTTGGTTCTTGTTTTCTGAGTCAGAATAGTTTCACCATGCAAAACAAACTGAGAACATGTAACTCACACTTGGCCTTTGGGCTCACTGGCCTCATATAGCTGCCTAATCTGATGCTCAGAGCATCATGGATGATGCATGCAGACTCCAGCAGCAGGAAGTGGGGACAGGGTGGGCATAACCCTTTACCCCATGCACATTCATCCACCATCAGGTGGAAGGCTGCAAATTCAGAGACACATCTTAAGAGCTTCAAGCTGGCAACAGTAGGACATCAACCCCACAGGCATGTGATTTGTGTTTGGGATCTCATCATCCCCTTTGAAGAGCATCAGGCAAACCAGCTTCTTTTTTAGTGACTCACATGAGAGAGAGAGAGAGAGAGAGAGAGAGAGAGAGAGAGAGAGAGAGAGAGAGAGAGAGAGAGAGAGAGAATCTGTTACATTTTTTCCAGAGTTTAAATATGTTCTTTGTGTTTATTATTTTTTATTAATGTGATATAAGCTTTTTTTTCTAAGTTTTATGAAATTCATTATTTTTTTATTTTTTTGATATAGCATTATCATTATTTTAGCTGGAATTAGGTCACAAGAAGAATCAGAGTCAAGTAGTTCTCAAAATCTGACTGTTTCATTGGAATCAAGATTGCAAGATTGTAAAAAAAAAAAAAAAAAAAAAAAAAAACAAACTTAACAGTCTTTGTCTCTTACTAAGAAACATAGATAGTAAGACAGGTGTAGCTTATCTGTTAAGGGCTGACAGTAGATTAGAATCATCCTGGCATGAGCAGGTTTTGGACACTACCTATGTAACCTGACAGCTTGAGGCAGGGAGGAGCTGGACTGCTCTACTGATGTAGCAGCCTGCTACAGGGAGTTCCGTAGGAGGAGGCGGGGTGGGGGGGATGAAGGTCAGAAGAGAACAGGGATCTGTGATTTGTAAAATAAAAAAAAAAAAAAACTCATACAAAAAAAAAAAGAAAAGAACTAGAGGTGCTAGCATACTTTCAGTGTCTCACATGCTGCAATTAAAGATCAGGCTTCTTGTCTAGTTTATTCTCTTCAAGTCTACATGATATCACAGGATGACTTTCATGAGATTGATGTATCAGTAGCAAAGTGTTTGAAACATGTGATGTTTCTACTTCTTGTTTATGTGCACATTTGCGTGCAAATCAATGTGTACATTTTAAAATCCAAGACTTCTACAATTGAAGATGTCTCTTGCTGGGTTATAACCTGAAATACACAGAAGAGTCATTGATCTCATGTGTTATAATCAGCATCAGCTTCTTCTTCAATTTAAATCTGAAATGCCAGCAATGATTAAAAGCAGCATGATTTATAAAGACTTTATTCAAAAAAAAAATGAGCATTAACAAAGAAAAGTCATGCATAATTTTAAAAAATATTAAAATGGAGGAAAAGTAGTAATTTTAGATCAAAGGAAATTCAGTCTGTATTTATCCCCCATATGATACAGGGAAAACCTGGAGGATAAGAATTGATGATTTAAATTTTGTTCATTACTTTCCAGATAGTAGGAAAATAGGCAAATTGTCATTATCAGAAGATACTTGTTTCAATTCTCATTTTTTTTTTTTTTGTATTTTGGGTGGCTTTTAGTTTCACTGGTTTCAGTATAATGGTTTTTGATCCATGAGACACTGTAGCCTAAGAATGACTGACGGAGCACATTCAGAGAGCCATGTGCCTTGGACACAAGCCCATCTTGCTGTGGTACAACTGCAGCTGGCACTGCTCAGGGTCAGTGGGTGGTTGTTCAGATCTGGATTCCTAAGGACTCCTGCTGCCTGGGACAGACACCTGAATGTATGTCAGTGGCAGACTCCCAAGGCATAAGACACTGTAACTACACAGTTCAGAGAGGTCTGATGCAGTGATAGGTACTGTGGAATGTCTGAATGTCACTTATGTCAATCAATATCTCCCCCTGTCACCACCCAGGGTCTGTGATGCACAAAGCTGACTGTGCAGTAACCACTGTTAGATGACTAAATGCTTCAGAATTATGCAGAATTAAGATGCACTTTTTACATCCTTGGTCTTTGGCTTAAATCTTATTTCAGGAAAATCTGGAGAAATATGCGTTGGATAGAAAGACTTGTGCTGCAGCTGAGAGTATGGAAACTATAGAGAGCTGCTGTTTCATGTGCTAAAATATGACTAGGAACGTTCCAGTCTCTGTGTGCTAATTCACTTATTCCTCACAACAGTCTCATGAGATGAATTAAGTGCTATTCTAGCTCTTCACAGATGCTGTGGGGTGGAACGTTGGCTCAGCTGTTAATGGCTGTGGCTCACAACTAAAAGGACAAGAGAAGCTAAATGATTATCCAACACTGTAGCAAAATGGCAGTTTTGGTCACAGTTTTCTCTTGTCCCTAACCACTGTGCTTTCCTGGTAAAGCATGATCAATCTCCCCTTCCTACCAGAGGGA
Source organism: Peromyscus leucopus (assembly GCF_004664715.2). NCBI lineage: Eukaryota > Metazoa > Chordata > Mammalia > Rodentia > Cricetidae > Peromyscus > Peromyscus leucopus. Next base: position 234,912 of record NW_023505698.1, on the reverse strand, counting down.
GACCTCATGTCCTAAATTTCTTCTGTGGCTTTTATTGGAGTTTGGAAGCAACATCTTCCAAATATATACATTAGATTGTCACAAGGGGGCAGTCTTAGAATTCTGAGGAAAGATACCCACAAATTGGCCATTTGGAGGAAATTCAGGCTATCACACTCCCCTCTTCCCCAGGAATGCCAAAGCCACAGGAATGCCAAATCCAGAGCTATCAAGGGCACTATACCTGGAATCACATTTAGAATGTAAACTCGAGTTGCTCCACATACACCACATTAAAACTCAGCTTTGGACCATGAGATCCCCTTATATTCTCCTGAATCATAAATTGTAGAACAAATACACTATTCATTTTCTTATGAAAAATACTCATTTTCTTAAGCTCAAGAACATTAGTTTTCTTTTTTTTAATTTCTCTGTGCTCTGACACAGGTTATCATTTTCAGCTGGGAGTTCTAAACTATAAGTAAAACATAAAATCCATTGTGAGCTAGCATAAATAATACAGAAGAGAACAGCAAGTGCATTGCACTTATTAGAGACAAGGTTTCTCTGTAGAGGTGTTTGGTTAATAATGTAAAGTGTGCATTGTGCTACGAGAAATGGTCAGGCACTCTTAAATGCCTTAGAGCTGCTATGAAAGATCTCCAAATGATGCCTGTCACCATGGCAATGCCTGAGCTAAGAGGGACAGGGAAATGAAAGGGGAGGTGGTTAAACCAGCACCTTCAACAGGTAGAGTACAGAGAAGAGGCCTTGCCATGCAATCCTGTACTGCTCGGTGGGAGGAAAAACAAAACCCTGTACCTTTACTCAAGAAATCTTTAAGTGCCTGGCAGAAGGTCAATGGCTTTCTGAGTTTAACAGAAAATTTATTCCTACACTACTATAATTTGATATTACTAAATGTACTCATTATAAAAAAGAAATCTACAAAGTAGGAAGTATTTTCCTGCTGGCAAGCTCTGCTAGAACATAGATCTGTCATTAAGATGGAATACTTCCCACCACAAGGACCAACAAATGTATTCCTTCTCACGATCTTTCTTTGGTTTTAGATATTCTACTGCTAGGAGAGAATTACAAGTTGAGCAAAAGATAATAAAAGCTCTGAGTGGGGATGAGCTCAGCTGCTGAGCAGCGGCCTGGACTGTAGGAGGCCCTGCACTCAATAATCTGCTCTACATTAACAAGAGCATGATGGTGATGTCATCTCTGAGAGGTCAGGCTTATTCGGAGCTTCATCCTCTTGAGAAGCAGAGGTTCAGCTCCAGCCAGTGTCTCCCATTCTTATCTCTGTCATTGTTAGGCTTGGGACTCCACAAGTTAAATCCTAGAGGCACGAAATAAGTTTGACTGCTTTTGAGGAAGAGATTTTTACAGGGTGGAGAGAAACTGTTTTCAAGCTGATGTACATTTCAATAAAAGTCACAAGAAAACAAGGAACAGCTGTAGAGAAATCATGCAAATTAGCTCACAGTCATCTGGGATTTGGTGGTACACTCTAGAGATGGAATGAAATTGTCTGAACCTACGGGACAGATGGTCTCAGATTAGTATACACAGGTGATGTCATCACATCACAGACAAGTCAACTGCAGAGTCCTGAGTATGTTTTTCTTCCCATGTGTGAGGCCAGTGACACTCATCCTACATGTCACTCTAATCCCAGATTGTTTGTTTCATGGAAGGGAATACCTTTTCTTTTTTTATAAAATGTAAACTGAGGGAAGTTGACCATAGTAACTTTTATATATGTATGTGTATGTATGTATGTATGTATGTATGTATGTATGTAAGCATCTGCACTTACTTTGTGAAGGCAATATGAAAGCCTAGACTTGACTTTGCAAACTCCATCTTAGTGAAAGGCTGACATCTTAGACCACCTGATGACCAGGGGCTGTACTCAGTTCCAGAAAGAACCTCAGGAATGTGCCATGACAACTCGAACAGATACACTAGAAGCAGCCAATTAAGAAAGAGGGCAGTAAAGTTTAACAAGATCCAGATGATCCTGCAGACATTCTGTCAGCAGTTTATGGCCCTTGCAGATATCCAGATATCCTGTCAGCAGGTTGTGGTTTTACACCAAAAGTCTAGACCAATAGTTTCAAAAAAATCACCTTGCCCCACATCCCTTTCACCCAATCTCAAAGCGCCAAGGCATGTAATTCCCAGCTTGTGTTTGTTTTTTTTTTTCCTTAAAAAACCTTCCTACCCTTGAGCTCTCCATCAGCCGTGTGGTGGTCCAGGTTTAAACCTGACAATAAAAAGACCCTTGTGTACTTGCATCGGAAACTGGCTCCTGGGTAGTCTCTGGGGGTTTTGCCACATGGGTACAACTTACCTGGCCAAAGTCACCTCAAATGGCCTTGGAATGAAACCAGTCTTGGATTGGAAGGGCCACAGGTACATCTGAGTCTGTGACAATTTTATTGAGAGCAATCAGATATTTTTATACCTTTATCAGAAACGGAATATGATGGCAGTTGCCAGGATCAATACAGTTATAATTACCAGGATACAGTGAAGTTTGCAAGTCATACAGGGTACACAAGATTATTATCTGAGACCAATTGTCCTATCAAGTTTCCAGACTTTCTTGATTACTAAGGGAGCATACAGAGAAACACACAAACTGGCCTGAACGCTTCACTATCTGAAGGAGTGCATCACCTCTCAAGAATTGGAAGGCAAACTGTGTGTGTGGTGGGAGGGGCCAAAACAGCCTGACCACATGCTTAGGGGCCCAGCCACAGCTGCCATGATAGGCTTACTGGCAGGTACCACCTGGTCTCCAGAAAAAGCCATAAGCTGACTCCACCCAGGGAGGGCCAGCATCTAGGGGGAAATACCTGACATTCCAAACATTCCCAGCACACACTTTTTACCCCTAGACAAATGTCAATCAGGGCCCTAAACCTTGGAAATCCCCTCACCCCCAACTTCCATGATTAAAAACCCCAACCCTGCCAGGGCTCGGCATTCTTCAATCATAGCACTGCAAGGGACACATGGAGGGTCCAAGCTGGAGCTTGTTTGAATAAAGGCTCTTTGCTTTTGCATACAGATTCAGACTCCTTGGTGGTTTGGTGGGGGGACCCCACGATTTGGGCATAACAGTGCCCCAGGAGCCATGGACTCTAACCTGAAAAACCTATGCTGTATTCCTCTTAAGGCAACTAGACCAAGCTAACTCCCTGGTTAACTGCACACATTTATGTACATGCATGCATGTGTGTGTGCATGTGCGTGTGTGTGCGCGCACGCGTGCGTGCGTGCGTGCGTGCGTGCGTGCGTGCGTGTGTGTGTGTGTGTGTGTTGTTGTGTGTGTGTGTGTTGTTTATGTAGGGATTAAGTAAGATGTATTCAAAGTACTTGGCACAAAACTAGAAAAAGTAAATCAACATACTTATTCAATTTATGGTAAATGTACAGAAAACTCAACTTACCGTTCATTAGTTTGACACCAAGGATGTGGGAAAGCAAATGTACTCACATATTCCTCTCTTTCCTTCAGCCATCCTTGGGAATCCCTTTGCTCTAACCCTAGATGAAGTGGATATAAATCTACACACCAGGGCAGAGTGAGCAGTCACAGTGGAGACAGAATTAAGATATAAGCAGAGCACACCTGGCATGCATCCACACACTGGTAATTACCCATAACCACATTGACACCCTACTCATGCCCAGGGAAGATGCAGAATTGCTTCATAGGATGGAGGAGTGTTCTCCCAACAGAAGGACAGAGTCAGTGAAGAAGTGCTCTGTTTGGACTCTAGACTCAGAGTAATCAGTACAAACCAAAGCAACAGTGAGCCAACTAGAATTAGGAAAAATTACAACAAAAAACTGGAGCCTAACTAATTTAATTTTAGAATGTTAATGCTTGGGAAGAGAGCATCAGACGAGCTGATGAAACAACAATCCACAGTCACTTTCTGTAGGAGTGTGCTCACAGCAATAGGCGCAGGAGCTCTGAGCTGAATGGCTGAAGTATAGTAAGCACCCTGTGAACAAGGGCCGGCAAGCCTCTACAAAGCCAGTCATTACAGGAGCAGTCTTAGTTGTTGAGGCTGCCTTGTTTACTAAACGAGGCTTGCTGGTGGGTAGTGGTGGAGACACTGTTTACATCATAGAGATCTACTGAACTATCACTCTAGACTTTCACTGGAGTCCATGCTTTTTTATATCAGTTTTTGAATCCAGTTGGGTGAATCCCTTGCCAATAACACTTAGATAATCGACAGTGATTCTATCTGAGCAGCAATTACACTGAGTAATGTTCAAGAGTATTAGTCTAGCTATTACTTTCAAGTATTATTATTATGTAAGTATCCCATTAGATGTCTGTAATTTATGCAATTTTTGTAATACACATCATATGTACTCACCTATAATGTTCATGGTTCATGAATGCATGTACCTATGGGTAAGTTGTATCATAGTAAGCAGCTTTACATTGCCACTGTAGTTTTGATGTTGTCAAGCAGATTATGAGAAAAATGACATACCAGTTTACATGGACATAACCATACAGACTTTCCATATATTTATCTCCTATATTGTTCTCTATGACTTTATAACAAAATGACCACATTCTTGGCAGCATCACACTTCTTGTTGTTTTCATCTTATATATCTGTAGGTCAGAAGTCAAAGTGGGCTTTACTGAGCTGCAACCAAGACATCTATTTCCTTTCCTGATGCAGTTTATAAAGGTCACTAGTATATATGTGCATATATATATATGTATATATATATATATATATATATTCAGTACTGATGATGGATTTTATATCTCATATACCTCATGCATGCCAGGTAAATACTCTACTGTTGAGCTATATTCCACATTCCCAGCTTTACTATTTTATTTGTTGAATAAATGGATGTGCCAACATCCATGCTAATGGTATCTCTCTTGTGGACGTTCATGTCTGAGATATTTCTCTGACTTCTGCCCTCACTTTGTTCAGGTCTTCACTGTAATGACAACTGTGTTGATCCCATTTCATGCATGACTTCTTACAATTCTCACATTCTCTGTGTCAGTTAGAAACATAGTCAGCTGGCATTAAGCCTATTTTTCTTATGTATTTTTAATCAGCTTGTTCCAATTAATGTGTAAATATATTCCAATAGATTAGAAACTTAGTTTATTAATTCATTGATGTGATAGCTTGTATATGGGTTGAATGTGGTGATCCCGTGGAAACACTGAAGGGAGAGGAAGTTTAAAAGGTAAAAGCAACCATAACCTCCTGCAGTCCTCAGGAGCTACAGTCAGAAGAGATGGTCAGAATGAGCTGTTGTTACAAGTCAACCCCTACCCTCAGCCACTTGCTGGCTTCCTGTTTCTCATGAAATGTCTTCTTCTTATATATTCCCATGCTGTGTGATCATTCAGTACTTAAACTTTACCAGAGGCCAAAACAAATAGGAATCCCCAGTCTTGGACCTTCAGCCTCCAAACTTGGGTGAAAAATTACCCTCTTTACTATACAGAGTCAGGTTGCCTTAGGCATTTGGTTATTATAACAGTAAGAACAGCAGCAATCCCAAGCAAGCTGACTGCTGTATCCAGTGCAAGTGAGTTAGACAGAGACCCCATGTTCCCACAGTTTGTACTTGGAGATCCTTTAAAAAGGAGCAAGCCAGTCTTTAATCAAGATTTATTGTGCTGGGCGGTGGTGGCGCACGCCTTTAATCCCAGCACTCGGGAGGCAGAGCCAGGCAGATCTCTGTGAGTTCGAGGTCAGCCTGGGCTACCAAGTGAGTCCCAGGAAAGGCGCAAAGCTACACAGAGAAACCCTGTCTCGAAAAAACCAAAAAAAAAAAAAAAAGATTTATTGCATGTGTATTTGCCTGTATGTGTGTATATGCTCTACATACTAGTGAGTGCAGGTGTCTATGGAAGCCAGTGACATGGGGTACCCTGGAGCTGGAGTTACAGGAGACTATGAGCTGCCTCTTGTGGGTTCTAGAAACTCAGCTCAGGTCCTCTGCAAGCACAGTAGGTGGTCATGCACCTCTAACACCTAAGCTATCTCTCAAGCACATAAGCACTTCTAAATCCAAATGTTGCTGCCATTAAAATGTATGCTTTGTGATGTGCTTATATCAGGTCACTCAGCAAGGAGCTCCCATGCATAGTGCAGTAGACCATGAGCATGCAATCCCTGGGGTGGAATTTAGGAATCTGCCCTTCTACAAGAGTCTATAAGATTTCTACAGAGTCGAAAATGAACAGCAGAGGATGCAGACATGTGGCCTAGCACAGTCTGCAATGTTTTATTGGACTTTTAAGAGGCACATGGTTGTTTCTCAGGGAGAAAGTAATATATAAAAGTATTATCTCCCTGCTCCTGGTCTACCTTAAATATCAGAGGGAGTTGTAGACAAAGGCCAAGATGTATGCCTGGAGATTTCCACAGGAATTTGAGTCTTAGGCTTCGGACTGTTTATAAAATTTTTCTGTGTAGAGCCAGTTAAAAAATATTTTTTGGCTTTGGTGGGCAATGTAAAATAGTCTATCAAACCATAATTTCATTCAAACACACACACACACACACACACACTTTGTTTCTTAAAAAAAGATTAGAACCAAATCATATCACATAGGCCTGTAAAAGAAGAAAATGGAAAGGCAGGCAAGGAGTGGAGCTCAGTTCACATGAGCAGTGTGCTGACTCCTCACTGAGCTCAAGGCCATGGTCTGTATGGAAAGTTCTTTAATTTGTTACTCAGGGTGCTATTTATTGTATGACAGCAGTGTTCTCAAGGTAGCGCCTCAAAGAAGTCTCTTGTTTATTTGCTGGGTATTGGTAGAGCATCCTGAGACAGAGCTGGTGGAGTCCAAATGGTGTACTAGTGTTCATTAAGGTAGGGAAAGCCACTTTGTGCATTGTCCACTGCCATCCTCATTTTGTTATCTCTACAACAGTGTTAGTACTCATCCTCCAGAAGCACCAGAATTTAACAGCGCTGAGTTGATCCCTCAGTATTATGTTGTTCCACATATTACTTGATACAACTTCAAGCATCATGTTTGTGTGTGTAAGGGAGTGTGAACAAAGATATGAAAGACAGACCAACAGAGACAGGGAAGCAGATAAAATACTACTCTCTTTGTAGAACATGTTGAGTTACCTACTTGTATATACCCTATAGTGGAATCTGCAATTGTTCCCCTACTTCCTGCCAAATCTATCATCACATTTCTGCCCACATCCAATGTTTTCCTGTAGTCCTTATTTTCTATACCAGAGGTTCTTGAATTTTTTTCTCCTCACCATCTCCTTTACTTGCAAAATTTGCATATGAACTAGATATAGTAGGAGAACAAATAAAGCATTTACTGATAATTAAACATAAACCTACTTTTAAATAATTTGTGTAGTATATGCATAATTTTACTATTTATTAAAAAATGTAAGTTAATTTGCATTCTGATTAGGTGGATGTACTTGCATATTTTTACATGGTGTATTAGGTCTAGAATAAGTCTTTAAAATTGCAGGATGTAGAGCATCTTCAATGTTTTTCTTAGAATTCATCTGTATTTTATTTTGTAATGATTGTGCTGAGAATGCTGCTTCACATAAATGTATAGACAAAATAGCAGAAGGGACATTTCTTAAGTTGCTGAAAACTCTTACCTAACTCCTAGCCAAATTTCATATAATTATTTGTGTGTGTGTGTGTGTGTGTGTGTGTGCCTAACTCCTAGCCAAATTTCATATAATTATTTGTGTGTGTGTGTGTGTGTGTGTGTGTGCCTAACTCCTAGCCAAATTTCATATAATTATTTGTGTGTGTGTGTGTGTGTGTGTGTGTGTGCGCGCACATGCGCGCACACATGTGTATGTTCTTGAAGTTCAATCCAGAAACTCAAATAGCAATTCTTAAAAAAAAAAAATCAAACATTCTGTGGCAATATAGTCTAAAGATAACCACCGTCATACTTAAACACTGAAGAATGCTGGTAGGATAATATTAGAAGTCTCTGTTTATGTAATTCAGACATTTAATATTCCTAGATGAACAGAAAACTTCCTTTGTAAGACAAAATCCTCGCAGATCATAACATGCTCATCTTCCATCTGAGCCAAGGTGTTTCAGGCAGCATTTGTTGGCACTGGTTGGTGTGATGGCATGCACAGTGTGAGGTAATATACTGAGTACTCAGAACCAAGGCGGCAGGGAAGTTGTGTATACAGCATGGGTGAGCACTGCCGGAAATGCCTCAGATACTGTGCGTGTTGGGTTTTGAACTGATTTTTATTGGTTGTGCATTCAGAAACTTTCCTCTGTTGTCAGAAATTTCACCACTTCCACTTTCAGTTAGTAATCCCTGAATGAGGATGTGAGCTATGGTCAAAAAACTGTTATCTAAACAACTGCCTTCCCCTGACTATCGTTGGAAGTTTGTTGATCCCCTTCACTGAAGGATCCAGAGGCCATCCTGTCATCAGTGTATGAGAAAAAGATGTTAAAACTTCACTATTTGATTTACCTCCCTCAAATGCAGGCACAAAGGATGTTTATTCTTGTTGAATGGTACAAACATAAGTAAAGCATTAATATTCATAATTGTCTATAAGGACAAATTGACCAAGAGCAAAGAGGCCAGTAGCAAAGAAAAAAGCCTTGAGCATGTACTTCTATTCTCTAGTAGTGTTTCTCATCAATTGCCTTTGCAAGCACATCTAAACTTCCTTCCTATGTGATTTCTCCTGCAACACTCACATTCCTGTAGGCTACAAGCATTATTACAGGCTAAAAACAATCTTTAAACAGGCTAAAAACAATCTTTAAATAAAGAAGTGCAGAAGAAAATATTCACAACATGACTATTCTTTTTTCTTCAAAGATGTAAACATCCTTTATTTTTTTCATTCTCTTTAATCATATGTATGTTTTTTTTGCCTTTATTTATGTCTTCTCATCATGTGCATACCAGAACAGGATTCTTTAGCCTGGGTCAAAGGGCCATGCTACAAATAGGAATTGCTTTAATATTTCATGTTCATCAATAATGGCTTATTATCATTCATATCTTAGTCATCCTAATCTCTGGTTTAACTCGACAAGCTCTTACTGTTGTTTATAAGGCAATACCATATATATATATATATATATATATATATATATATATATAATGGGTATTTCAGAAGAAAAAAAGAAAAAAAGAATAACAATCAATACTTGAAAACACACAAAGAAACACAATCAGTAGCTTTCCTTAACTCTGGCAAAATGTTTGAAAGAATGATGGTAACTGATAGGAAAACTAGAATTGGTTGTATTTAGGTATAGGAGCATTAAATTCACTGCAAGAAAGATCTCTAAAGATTCTATCCACTTGCTTTCTGGCATGATCTTGCATGTGCAGCTTAAGCTTTGAATCCCGACTGCATGTCATTAATTCATAAAACATCTGTTCAATGAAATATAGATAACATATAATTAAGGGAAGAAAGGAAGAGATTCTTCCCTCAGCCACACTAATGCAATGGTTGTGTGCCCTGCTCTTTCCAAACATATATTTTACAAAAGACTTAAGTTAAATAGGAAGAATAATAGTGTAATATGGGGTTTTTTTTGAAAAAAAAGTCTCAATTATTTATATAACTCAAGACAAATATAGAAACATTAATAAGATTTTTAGAAATTAATAGTTTTCTCTCTTGGTATAACAAATATACCTTCTTAATAGCTTCTTAGTGAATTGAGTGTTGGGGTTTCAGTGTAGAATTCATGGGAACCCTGGTTTTACCTCTGGGGAACTGAAGTACAGGGAGGATGGCTGAAGGCCTCTAGACCATAGCCAGATGCTATTCCTAGTACTTTGCCCTTTCATTTCCCAGGATTGTCCTCATTGGCACATTTACAATCCTTTACACACATATCCACAACCAGGGTCATCCATTCTAAAGCTACCAATGACCATCCCCTGGCCATGACACAGCTGGCATTGTGAATGTGGACAGCATTAGGAAGTGTGCTGCTGCATAGGAGGCTCCAGAAGGCTATAGAAGATGAGAGAACTAGAATGCAGGACTCTATAGATGCAGGCACAGCAGCAGTGGCTCTGACCATAAGTGGCTTCCAGGGCTTTACAACAGATGGACAGCTAGATGGTTCTGCTGAAATATGAAAGCCAGGAGAGGATTCTCTAGCCTGGGTCTAAAGGCAATGTTACAAATAGATATTACATTACTATTTCTTTCATGTCCATCATTAGTTACATATTATTTGTATTGTAGCCATTCTAATCTCTGATTTAAAGCCACAATGGTTAAGCTTGAATTTCTGCATCAACATGCAGTTACTGTAAAAATTTTAGAAAATTTCTCACTCTTTTTTTTTTTACTTCAGATTCCATCTACAAGACATCAACTGCAATGAAATTATGTAGAAGTTGTATTAGGGATGATATGAGTGTACTTTTATGAAATGGATATTGAGTGGGTACATGGTGACCAATATAGATATTTGTTTAGAAAATACTCAGCAGCTGAAAATGATTGTGTACACCTCATGATAGTGTTGTGAAGATGATACAAGACTATGTCACAATTATACAAGAGATTAACACGTAGGAAGTACAACAAACTGTTCCTAGAAATGTAATTTTCAAAGCAGAAAAATATTGTGCCTGAGACATATATTGCAGGATTTAAACTCACAGGCTTTTTTCATTTTTTTTTTTTTGTTGTGTGTTAAATTTACATTGAGATTTTGCTTGATAGTCAATGACACCTTATTTTACCATCATTATATTGTATCTTATAAGATGTGCTCTCTAATTAAAATTTATTTACCTCTACTACTTTTAAAAGAAATATTTATTTCTACTTATGTTTCTATGTCTTATGTATATGTGAGTGAATGTCATGTGTGTGCAATGATCAAAAAGGCCTGAAGAGAGCATCAGAGACTTTGGAGCTGGAGTTAGTGGCCCTTGTGAGCTGCCTGACATGGGTACTGGGAATAGAACTCCAATCCATTGGAAGGCCATCAAGAGTTCTTAATGCTGAGCCCTGTCTCTAGCTCTACCACCACCTTATTTATGAGCAGTTATCTGTGCATACCTGTGTGCATTTTCTCAGAGTGAGCATATATGACACGTTCATATCATTGCAAAGATGTGAAGATAAAAAAGATGAATTCTCATAGCATGTGAACCTGTGTTCTTTCTTCTGAAGTCATATTTTCCATAGGGCAACAAATGTTCAACATGCTGATGTCCTCTCACAAAGTACAACTAAAAAAAGGGCACTTAAAGTGGAAATCATATATAAATGACATGCTCATATATGTGCCCTGCTGTAGGATTTTCTGTACATCAAATTACTCTGATTGGTCAATAAATAAAACACTGATTGGCCAGTTGCTAGGTAGGAAGTGTAGGCGGGACTAACAGAGAGGAGAAAAGAAAAGAACAGGAAGGTGGAAGGAGTCACTGCCAGCCACCGCCATGACAAGCAGCATGTGAAGATGCCGGTAAGCCACAGCCATGTGGCAAGGTATAGATTTATGGAAATGGATTAATTTAAGCTATAAGAACAGTTAGCAAGAAGCCTGCCACGGCCATACAGTTTGTAAGCAATACAAGTCTCTGTGTTTACTTGGTTGGGTCTGAGCGGTTGTAGGACTGGCAGGTGACAAAGATTTGTCCTGACTGTGGGCAAGGCAGGAAAACTCTAGCTACAATGCCCATGATATTCTCCTCTTCTAAAAGTATATTTAAACCCGAATGAGATAAAATCCATTTATTGATTTTGATACTCACTTTGTTCCACTGTAAATGAAGAGAAATTAGTCCTGATTTAACACAAATAAAAACAGAAATCGGTCACCTTAAAGTTTCCAGAATTTCTCATTTAATTTAAAAATAATGATCATAATTTATAACAACAGTTTTTTACCTTGAAAATACATGCCACAGGTAACTGAAAATACCGTACAAAAATATTACTTATGGCTCATTTGATAGAGGTAAAACGTCTTTTTCTTGAAGTAAGCCTAATCATTAAATGCACCAATGGTTTATGCTGCTGTTACAGTTACAGCTAAATGGTCATACCGAATTATTAGTGAGATTGCTTTAAATTCTCCACAGTAGAAATATGTAGTTATAAATATGCCTTTATACCTAAAGTTTTCTGAATTTTTACAGAGTAATAGGTTGCTGCCAATTACTGACCCTAGTAGGAAGGTATATTGTGAACCTGATAAACTCTAGTTCTGTTTAAAGTATGTACAGTTGCTTAAATAGACAAAAAAAAATGTTCCTTATAAATAAATGTTCAGTGGAATTTCTACTCAGTGCTTTGGGAAAAGTTTCTCTGAGAATTCTGTAAAATATTGAAGGCATCACTGAGTTTACTCCTTTATTACTCAAAACTTAAACACCTCTATGATTCGTGACTTCATAAAATCTTGAATACAATTTACTCAAAGAAGTCTGCCATTGCACTTGTGATAACTATTTATCATGTATTTAGTTACAAATGAGCATCTTCATAAAATGTCTTCTAAGAATTAAATATGATAGTTTTCAAGCACCTTATAGGGGACCTAAAACATTGCCAATTCTTGGTAATCTGTCTGGCACCTATTTCTAGTAGAAATACATTTCCTCAATATTTTGATATCTTTTCATTATGTCTTTCTTATTCTTTTTGTTAGTATTTTGTTTCTTGAAAAATGTTCTCTGGGGCCAGAGAGATATTAAACAGTTAAGAGCATATGCAGAAGACCTGAGTTCAGTTTCCTTCTTAGAAACTCAGAACTGCCTGCCACTCCCCTCCAGGAGATCTGATGCCCTCTTCTGGCCTCTATGGGCACTGCACTCAAGGGCAGGTAACAACACAAACACATAAGCATACACATAATTAAAATTAAATAAATATTTTAAAATTTTATACATAAGCACTTGTATGCTGTAAATATATGCTGAAGAAATAGAAACATGATGTGAATATATTTATACACATTACATATAATACAGAAAACATGCACATATACTTTGTATGGATAAATGAAACAGAAGTTTCCTTAAGTAAAACCTTCTAAATAAATACATAACTTGAAGGTAATCATTTCTTAAGTAATTAGCTTATTTTCAAGGCAGGATACATTTTTTAACTTGATGTACTAGTATAATATCAAATAAAGTATTGCTAATTACTGTACAAATGACCCTCAGTAAAATGTCTCAGATATAACAGGTGTTTGGCTTTTCCCATGTAAGCCGAAGGATCATCATTCCCTTGGTTGTCTTCCCTAGGTGTTCACATCTCCGTCTTTAACTGGCCTGTACTTTGGAACAGATATTTTCTTAATCAATGGTTAATAATAATAAGTATCAGAACTTGAAAACGTGAAAAGGTATTTTTTTTTTTTTTTACAATAAAACTGGTTTACTAGGAAATTTTCAATGACTAATCTAGTTCACATTACATTCCCACCGACAGCATGATTCTTTTTTCCCTGTATTTTCATTTTTCTTTATTAAGAATTTTTCTACTCACTCCACATACTATCCACAGATTCCCCCTCCTCCCTCCTGCCACCCCCAGACCTCTTTCCCAAGCCACCCCGCATCCCCACATCCCCCAAATCGAGGTCTCCCATGGGGAGTCAGCAGAGCCAAGCACACTGAGCCTAGGCAGGTCCAAGCCCCTTTCCACTGCACCAAGGCTGTACAAGGTGTCACACCTCAGGCATCGGATTCCCTGAAGCCTGCCCATAGACCAGGGACAGATCCCGATGCCCTTGCCTGCATACCCCCCAAACAGTTTGAGCCAAACAACCATCTTCCGTGTCCAGAGGGCTTAGTCCAGCCCATGGGGGCTCCACAGCCACCAGTCCACAGTTCATGGGCTTCCACTCGGGTGGCCTGTTATCTCTGCATGTCCCCCCATCATGATCTTGACGTCCCTCACCTGCAGAATCTCTCCTCTCTCTCATCAGTTGGATTCCTGGAGCTCAGCCTGGTGCTTGGCCGTGGATCTCTGCATCTGCCTCCATCAGTCACTGGACAAAGGCCCTCTGGACCACTGTCAGCAGACCATGTTGGGGTCTACCTTGTGGATTCCTGAGAGCTTCCCCAGCACCCTGGCTCTTCCTATTCCCATGATGTCCTCATATATCATGGTATCTTCCTCCCTGCCCTCCCACTCTGTCCCTGTTCCAGCTTGACCCTCCCATTTCCCTATGTTCTCGTCCCCCACTCCTCACCCTCTGCCACCCCCCACACACCCAGTCTGCTCATGTAGATCTCATCCACTTCTCCTTTGTAGGGTCATCCATGTGTCTCTCCTAGGGTCTTTCCCTGCTAGCTAGCCTCTCTGGTGTTGTGGGTTGAGTCTGGCCATCCCTTTCCTCACATTTAGTATCCACTTATGAGTGAGTACATACTATGTTTGTCTTTCTGAGTATGGGTTACCTCCTTCAAGATGATATTTTCTAGTTCTATCCATTTGCCTGCAAATTTCATGATATATTTTTTTTTTTACTACTGAGTAATACTACATTGTGTATATGTGCCACATTTTCTTTATCTATTCTTCAGTTGAGGGACATCTAGGCTGTTTCCAGGTTCTTGCTATTACAAATAACGCTGATATGAACATAGTTGAGTATGTGGCCTTGTGGTAAGATTGAGCATTCCTTGTTATGCCCAAGAGTGGTGTAATTGGGTCTTGAGGAAAACTTGTTTCCAATTTTCTGAGAAACCACCATACTGATTTCCAGAGTAGCTGTAGAAGTTTGCATTCCCACCAACAGTGGAGGAGTGTTCCCCTTGTTCCACATCCTCTCCACCATAAGCTGTCTTCAGTGATTTTGCTCTTAGCCATTCTGACAGATGTGAGATGGTATCTCAGAGTTGTTTTGTTTTGCATTTTCCTGATGACTAAGGATGTTGAGCCTTTCAACCATTTGAGATTCTTCTGTTGAGAATTCTCTGTTAAGCTCTGTAGCCCATTTTTTAAAATTGGATTGTTCAGTATTTTGAAGTCTAGCTTTTTGAGTTCTTTATATATTTTGGAGATCAGCCCTCTGTCATATGAGGTCTTATTGACCATGTCCTTTGCTCTACAAAAGCTTCTCAGTTTCAGGAGGTCCCATTTATTAATTGTCGCTCTCAGTGTCTGTGCTACTGGTGTTATATTTAGGAAGTGGTCTCCTGTACCAATTTGTTCCAGACTACTTCCTACTTTCTCTTCTATCAAGTTTGTGTAGCTGTATTTATGTTGAGGTCTTTGATCCACTTGGACTTGAGTTTTGTGCATGGTGGCAGATATGGAACTATTTGCAATCTTCTGCATGTTGACATCCAGTTATGCCAGCACCATTTGGTTGAAGATGCTTTCTTTTTTTCCATGGTACAGTTTTGGCTTCTTTGTTGAAAATCGTATGTTCATAGGTGTGTGGTTTAATGTCAGGATCTTCAATTCAATTCTATTGGTCCACATGTTGGTTTTTATGCCAATACCAAGCTGTTTTTATTACTATAGCTCTATAGTAGAGCTTGAGGTCAGGGATCATGATGCCTTCAGAGGTTGCTTTATTATACAGGATTCTTTTAGCTATCCTAGGTTTTTTGTTTTTCTATATAAAGTTAAGTATTGTTCTTTCCAAGTCTGTGAAGAATTGTCTGGGGATTTTGATGGGGAATTCATTGAATCTGTAGATTGCTTTTTGGCAAGATTGCCATTTTTACTATGTTGATTATACTTATCCATGAATATGGGAGATCTTTCCATTTCTGATATCTTCTTCGATTTCTTTCTTCAGAGACTTAAAATTCTTATCATACAGGTCTTTCACTTGCTTAGAGTTACTCCAAGGTGTTTTATATTATTTGTGGCTATTGTAAAGGGTGATGTTTCTATGATTTCTTTCTCAGCCCCTTTTTCATTTGTATATAGGAGGGCTACTGATTTTTTTGAGTTAATCTTGTATACTGCCACCTTACTGAAGGAGTTTATCAGCTGTAGGAGTTCCCTAGCAGAATTTTTGGGGTCACTTATGTATACTATCATATCATCTGCAAATAATGAAAGTTTGACTTCTTTCTTTCCAACTTGTTTCCCCTTCATCTCCTTTTGTTGTCTTATTGCTCTAGCTAGAACTTCAAGTACTATGTTGAATAAGTATGGGGATAGTGGACAGCCTTGTCTTGTTCCTGATTTTAGTGGAATCGCTTTGAGTTTCTCTCCATTTAATTTAATGTTGGCTGTTGGCTTGTTGTTGGCCTTTATTATGTTTAGGTATGTTCCTTGTATTCCTGATATCTCTAGAACCTTTATCATGAAGGGCTGTTGGATTTTGTCAAAGGCTTTTTCAGCATCCAATGAGATGATCATGTGTTTGGCTTTTGCCATGTAAGCTGAAGGATCATCATTCCCATAGTTGTCTTCCCCAGGTGTTCACATCTTTGTCTTTAACTGGCCTGTACTTTGGAACAGATATTTTTTTAAGCAATGGTTAACAGTAATGAGTATCAGAACTTGAAAGGTTTTGACAAATCAGAGCTGAAAGTGAATCAGTCAGTAAATAACCTTATGTATACATTGGGGTGTAACACAGGGCCAAAACCAATAGGATACTGATATTGGATACATAGGATATTAGAAAGTGGAATACAGCTTTGTCCCAGGAATAAGAATAAAGTGTTTTAATAGTAGTGGAAAGATGTGAGAAATCTCAGGAATTTTGAAAAGTTAATTAAATACTGCCAAATGAAAATTATTATTAATGGGCTACTAAATGTATTTTAAGTTTTTCTGACTACATGTGTTTTTTATAGAAAAAAAGTGACAATAAACATATATGCATGAATTTTACATTGATTTAGAAATTAATGACATTATAATTAATAGAAAAGAAGGTAACAGGGAAAAATTGACTTGTTTATCTAATTGGTTGCACTGAGAAATACCCTGCAGAGCAGTAAAGCACACTTTTCGGTGTGTCTAGTTTAGATTATTTACTCCCATCAGGTTAGAGATAGCAGACCCAGGGAGTTTATCTTGTTACTTACCAGCATGAGCATTTCAGACAGCTGTATAACTGAGAATCCCCACTCCAGCTGAAGGGATGGACACTAGTTGTCTTGATTTTGCTTTTCCTCATAAATTTACACATTTTTGATATAAGAAACAGTCATTCCCTCTTTATGTGTTCCCTTTGTTTTATATAGCAGTATACAACTATGAACATTTCCCATATTGTTCAGTTTTCAAAATGCCCTTCATATATTTTCATGTATTCCTTGATTCAGTTTGCTCAGAATATTTTCTGTTCTTACAGTGTTACTACTTTAGAGCATACATCATAACATGCGCGTGTGCTTGTGCGCGCGCACACACACACGCAATCACATATAGACACACACACTTTTAAGAATAGATTTAAGGAATAAATGTGTATGTTCATTAGCATATTGCAGGCAGTTTGTTGGTCTCACATTTTCATATGCTGATATTTTCAGGATAGAGCAGACATGCTTAGGTAGCAATGGAAAGAAAAGACTGTTCTTTATTGATCCCAAGGATTAAATCCTCAATGACAGACATTGCCATCTCTTTGCAACTTCCTTTCCTATTAACCAGCACATTTTCAGCTGTCACTGTATGCTTACTCGTACCATAGACACTTGTGTGTAAATTTCCACCTCTGAATGCTCCAATGGATGCATGGGTTTTAACATGGAGTTTTTAAGTGTTTGTTTTTGACATTAGCCTCCTAGATTATTAACTGTTGTTTTCATAATCCACTGACAAGTGCATGTAATGACCAACTTTCAAAACATGAGTTTTCATGCAAAGTATTTTATAGTTGCTAATTATATGCTAATTAAGTACTTAGATGTAAACATATTTTCTCATGCCTCCATCTCAATTCAAAGCCCATGGTCCTTAGACTTTACATTGTTTCCTTGAACTAAGTTCTAATGATTTGTCTCTCCTTTCAGTTGGCTCATCCTGGTGGCTTATTTGAATTAGTACCTGAGTTTTCAGAGTTCCTTGGGCACAAGCACCCTGCATTTCAAAAATGACCCTTTCTCCTTTTATAGTAAGAGTATAGAAAAGTAATAGCACACATATTATACATATATAAAGTAATAATATACATATTATATATTTATATATACATATATATGTAACCAATATGTATATATGTAATCAAAGCCAAAATTCATATTATAGCTGCTTACCTGTGACACATAACAAAGAGATCAATCCTGAAAACTGAAAATATTCCTCTAACTTTCCAGGGACTCCTTCCCTGTCCAAAGTATCCACAGACTACAATATCAGTTCTTTATTCTCCATGATGAATTCAGACATTATATTTTTTTTTCATTTCATTAAATTTATGTATGCATGTGTGGGCATGTGTGTGTGTGTGTGTGTGTGTGTGTGTGTGTGTGTGTGTGTGTGTGTATACCTGTCCAGCATGTGTATGCCCCAGCTAAAATGTGTTGAGGTGTTTGTATACATGCGGGGTTGTTTCTGTCCTTCCAGCATGTAGGTCCTGGGGATAAAAGTCAGGTCATCAGGCTGATCCATTTTACATGCCTCTTGCAACTTACTTTAATTTTTTATTTATTATTTTTTATGCATAAGCTCTATATTAATGTGATGTAAACATCATATGACACCTCTGTTGAGTCAGTTTTTCTCTTTCTGCCTTTTCCAGGAATTATCCACTGAGCCAGCTTGACTGTAGTTTTTGATAACAGAAGCTTAGTTTACAGGGGAATCGTATCCAAGGTGTTGGAAATTATGCATGTATCCTAACATTTAATTAACATATAATTAGCAATTTTTCAAATATTTTATATGAAAACTCTAAGTTATAGGTTTATAAAAATAATAGCAGCAATCTTCACATATTTTAATCCATATATTCTATAGTTAATTTTGCATTGACTTCATGTTTGTTTAGCATGTATTTCTGCTAGGACTGTTTCCATATTTCTTGAAGGAAAGTGAGCAGTGGATGCACTGGCTTGTCATTGTTGTGATTAATTCTATGGCAGTGATAATAGGAAATCCAGGACTCACCCATGTGCAGTTAGCTGCTGTGGCCTCTATAGCCCATCAATACTGAGCTCAGGTTACTTTTTATCTTGACACAAAGCAATGTCTTTTCACATACCAATTGAAAATTCCTGAAGCAACACTTGGTAGAATGTTTTTTAGAAAAAAACAATAACCTTTTTGCTTTGAATCCAGATAATTGCAAAGGGTTGCTTTTATTCCTCAAATGTGTAAATTTTGATAAAATATATTGAAACATAAGTGTAGTGAATCTGAAAATATTTCACTTATGAAATTTACAGTTTATGGTAGTGATAAGTATTTTCATTTACATTACTTGCTTTCTTTCCTTAGCTATTGGGACCTGCAAACTGAAGAGTGATGGCTGTGTCAACGTCTTCGCACTATACAGTGATCTTACAGGTAAAATGCAGAAGAAGATGAGGTATTAGAGCAAGAACATGAATGCTCAAATCACACATCCACAGAGTAATGCTAAGGAAGATCAATGGAGGAAAATAAGAATGTTTATTCCTCAAAAATCTTGAAACTATCAAAATCATAGAATATTTGTTTCAATAATAATAAAATATGCACTTATGTGTGAGTCCCTAAACCTGGGTAAGTTTCTGTTCTTAGAAATTTAGTTTACTCAGCTAGAGCTATTTCTTCATCATACATAAATAAGAACCTGACATTTATAATGCTTAAGATTTGATGAAATATTGAATAATAATGGAATTATAAGATGACAGACTAAACACACACGCACATAAGCGCACACACACACACACACACACACACACACGCATGCATGTACGCACGTGCACATACATACATACACGCAGTAGCAAGAACTAACATTGTCCTGATCCAGTGCAGTTGGGCTGTAACATAATGAGTTTTCTGCTTGTTTCAGAAAGCATTTACCTGAGAAAGATTAAGACTAAACTCATAAATGACACCATTATTTGCCTAAAAAAAGTTCCTCCATATTTATTTATTTTGGCAAACTGCTCACTTGTTAAACAACTTCTCAAGGTTCATTTTAAACACTTAATTTCTTTTATTAATCCTTGAAACTCTTACATTCCAACCTTACAGCTTCAGTAAATGTATTCATTTAAAAGACCAATCACAAAACCCTGGGAACTTGACCTAAAGAATTCTGCGAAGCTAATGTTTCCCTGTAGGTTGTGAGTTTGAAGAATATAAATGTTACTTTCTCAACAGCTGTCTCATAGCATGTTGTAGGAATCAACAATGTGCACGATCTTAAAGATTCAGACTATATCTGTAGAGAAGTGGATGAAATAGACCTGTAATGTTGTTTGTAAATGTTTGTTTTATTATTTTCTACATGATTGATGTATGTCACAATTGAAAATTATGAAACAATCTAGCAAGACAAGAGGAATAAAAACTGCATGAGATTCTATTCTGGAGTTGGTGTTACTATTGGGTTTCAGAGCTGTCTGTCATTGACTGTGGGAAAGAACTAATACATTGCAAAGCTCTCATTTGTTGGGGAAAAGGCGGGCTGGCCGCTTAAGGGAGGTGTTAGCTAGCATTTCTGTATAGTAATGATAAAGACATGTAGCCAGTAAATTTCTCCAGTCCACCAGGCATCCTGTGGCCTGCTTATAAAACAATCACTCAGAAGCTTATATTAATTATAACTGCTTGGTCATTAGTTCAGGTTTATTATTAACTAGCTCTTATATTTAAATTAACCCATCATTCTTATTTATGTTTAGCTATGTGACTTGGAACCTTTTCTCAGTTCTACATTGTCATCTTGCTACTTCTGTGTCTGTCTGGTGACTCCTGACTCATCCTTCCTCTTCCCAGAATTCTCTTTGTCTGCTTATCCCACCTATACTTCCTGCCTGGCTACTGGCCAATCAGCATTGTATTTATCAACCAATCAGAGCAACACACATTCACAGCATACAGAACAATATTCCACAGAACTTCCCTTTTCTGTCTAATCAAAAAGAAAGGTTTTAACTTTAACATAGTAAAATTACATATAATAGAACAGTTATCAAGCAAGAATTACAGTTACAATGTCTAGTCTATTTGTATTTGGCAAAATTAAAGAAAATATTCTATCTATCCTATATTTGTGAGTCTAAGATTTCATATCTAATTTATGTTTTATCATACCAAGGCAAATTATAACTATCTAGTCTTCAAAGACCTCAGAATATAAGGTATCTAGTGTATCAAAGACCTCAGAAGGATATAAGGTATATATAATATTACCTCAGTAAACAGGAAATGCATTGTAAGCAACTTCCAAAAATCTAGAATGCCAGAGACAGCTGGCCTCCTGGACAGTCATCCAAAGTTCCTCTGTAACATCTATTCTTCAGTCTACAGGCCTAAGTCTCTTAGTCACTTCTTCCTGTGTCCTGTAGAATGTCTGGCAGTCTTCTCTGTGAAGCAGGAACCTGAAGGACCATCTCGCCTTGTTTTGGCAAAATTTAGTGGTCATTTTTTTCCATGGGTCTTACATGTCCAGTTGATACAGCATTTTGTCCAGCAATCCAGGCAAAAACAGTTTCTTGCCCAAATGGCTAACTTTTGCCATAAGGAAAGCAAACTCCATATGGAGTTTCTTGGATGCCCATCATCTTCTCTGAAGTACATTGGTGCTGCCAGGAACAGACATGTCTCAATGTCCAGAAAAGCCTAAGTC
This sequence comes from Peromyscus leucopus, assembly GCF_004664715.2. NCBI lineage: Eukaryota > Metazoa > Chordata > Mammalia > Rodentia > Cricetidae > Peromyscus > Peromyscus leucopus. The sequence goes on along the minus strand of NW_023505698.1, from coordinate 213,138 downwards.
CTTAAAACATTTTAAATGCCATATTCTGTAGGTCTTTGAAGTGTTTAATGATTACCTACCTAACTGAAATATATCTATGTATATCTAGAAAATGTAACTAACATGACTACAAGTGTGATTAACATAGATGATTAATTATTAATCTGTATTTCTCATCTATACACTACAATTTCAAATGAGTTGTACAAACAAAATACTTTAAACAAGAGAAATATACATTAGTATAACAAAATTATTTTAGTATATGTGCTGCCGAAGCGAGCACAAGTATAACAAAATTAACCTTAAATTGGTACCAATAAACTAAAATCCATAAAATATAAAGCATTTTAAATAAGTTGTTGCTCTTTAAAAGTAGGTTCAATAATCTACCCTTTTATCATATCATATACACATATACACACATATATATATAAAAGTATATATATATATATATATATATATATTTTTTTTTTTCTTTTTTTTTAAGAGTTTAACAAAGTAGCTTTATGATGTAATTCAATGATCGAAACTTTCAGGTATGTCAGCTCCAGGCACAGAAACACACTGTAAGACCTACAGGAAATTTTGAGTGTAGGTTAGCTTAACATCTAAATCCTTAGTCACTACTTTGCTACATCTTGCCAGAATACAAAGAGATTTTATTCATAAATAAATATAAAAATTTATTTATATTTATAAAAATATAACATGCACAAATAATATTTTGGAAATTTGGGCATAGCTTCTCCTACTACTTCCTGCTGATAGGGGGTGCTGGTAGTCTTATGAAGATACAAAGAAAATTTCAGGAATCAATCCACAGGTTCTCATCTTCTGTGGAAACAAAAGCAGAACCTCTTTTCCAAAGCATCATGTCGTTACATCCAAATTTTGAAGTCAAGATATCTTTGATATGTGTATATTGGTTTAATTGAGTAGCCTTTACAATTAAATGTCTCTCTGCAGTTAAAAATCCCAAAGACATTATAATCCAGACTCTCTGTATGATTTCCATCTTTACATGGCTTATTTTTATATTATTTTTACTTTGTCTTTAAAGACTTTATTTTTTAAAACTTTCTATTTCTTTATATAACTGTCTATATTCCTTTTCCTCTCTCTTCCAAGCCTGTGTACATTTTTACATACACTGTAAACTGTTTAGGGCTTATCCCATCTGAATCTGCTTTAAACTCCAGTGGCTAGTACTGAAATGGAAGCTTTGGCTTCTGGTTCTGCCCACCTTAGCTTTCCAACATGGACGGAACTATGTTTACTGCCAGTTCTGGAGGAACCATTCTTATCACTGACTCCATGAAGCAGTGGATCTGTGCTTCCATCCAGCAGTGTGTAGCTAAACCTTTTTTTTTTTTCTTTTTTTTTTTTTTTTTTTTTTTTTTTCCTTTTTTTTTTTTTTTTTTTTTTTTTTTTTTTTTTTTTTTTTTTTTTTTTTTTTTTTTTTTTTTTTTTTTTTTGTATAAAAGCTATATACCACACATTATGTTGTGCAGCTTGCAGAGGCCACTGTGTACAGTTGCAGGACTCTGCCATGCTGCACTCAAAACCATATGCTGTGATCCCACCATACTGTAGCTCAAGTCCACATGTCAAGGTGTCTCTGTACCTTGGTGTCTCTATATCTCGACTCACATGAGACATGAATTAGAAAGCTGTTTTTGCTCATTTTGTGTGTTCAGAGGCCCTTTTTAAACTCTTTTAGGCCTTATGGAAATTTGAGAGCCCCATGTTGGTATGCCAAATGTAGCCAAAAAGTTTCTCCAGTCCCACCAGGCACCTGCAGTCCTGTGGCCCACTTCTAAAACAATCACTCAGAAGCTTATATTAATTATAATTGTTTGGCCATTAGCTCAGGCTTATTATTGACTAGCTCTTACACTTAAATTAACCTATAATTCTTATTTATGTTTAGCTTGGTACCTTTTCCCCTGTTACATTTTGTAACAGAGTTTGCATTTGTTTCATGCTTTCAAGAAATGAAGAATTTGTATATAGATCTTTGAAAGATTCTGTGTCTCCAAAAACCACTCTTGGTCCAATGAGAGCTCGCAGATTCTGTGAAATACTCCTGATGTAATAAACATCAATAGTAGTATCAAGTACATCTTTCAAGGGTGTTTTACTTGGAATTTGAAATGAAGTCACTCAAGTAGATGAGTCAGGTGGGCACACATTTTAGTGGGATTGTCATTGTGCCACCTTATATTTTAATTATAGTATGTTGCACTTGTCACTACTGTTTATGTTTTAATGAACTAACTGGGCTCCTTTTCTAAGACTGCTTAACAACTTATGAAATTATTTAATTATTGTTCTGTGTTTTCTCCACTTGAATAAAATTTCAGATTTTTAAAACCACATTTCTGTTTTCCTTCATTTTTTTAGATATTAAAAAAAATTAACTCTGTGTGTGCATGTGCGCACACATGTGTAAGTGCACTTATGTGAGTGCAGGTGTCCTCAGGGTCCACAAGGCATGAGATAATGCAGTGCTGGAGTTACCAGCGGTTGTGACCTTCCTGACTTGGCTGCTGGGAGCCAAACCCAGGTTCTCTGCAAGGACAGTGCATGGTTTTAATGGCTAAGCCATCTCTCCAGTTTTTGTTTTTCCTTTTGTACTCAACTTCCTTGTACATAAAGCTAATGTGCATTAAACATAAGTCGAAGGGTAGTAAATGCATGTATGTGAACTAGTACTTCTGCAAACACAGTTTGGGAGTAATAAAGGTAGAGAAATGGCCCAAATAATTGAATTAATATAAAATAAATTAGTTGAAATATTTGGTAAGAATTGAGATTTTCTTGATTTTTCTTTTGTGTGCATGTTAATGTAGACCTGTTATATGAAATGGTGATTTAATAGTCCCAATTTTTCAAACCTGTTTGCCCAAAGTTGTCTTTGTTCCTGTGATTATATATCTTATGACACAACTTAATTTACTTGAAGTAATTAAGTAAGCCCTTAAATGCATCTCTGATTTTATTTATGGTAACTTTTACTGTAACACACATGTAATTTATTGAATAAAGTACGTTTGTTTATTGATCTTAAATTAGCTTCTTAGTGTTTGTGTGACTGTGTTGTGACTTGGGAGTTGCTTGGAAAATACATAGCATAATGCCCTCCTGGTCAACACTTGAGGATGGGGAAGAGAGAGAGTGGAGATGAGTCTCAGGTATGTCCTGCGTCTGGAATACAGATCCAGAACATGCATTAGTATATCTTGGGTGCTTCATCCCTACTGAGATTTGTTCTTGGATAAGGCACCTCCCTTTCTCTGAGGCAGTGTTGGTATATTTGTTTGCTTTTGAGACAGGATTGTTCTGTAATAAACTGATACTCACTTCATAAGAGCCATCAAGACTCAGAGGAGGAACAATTTTACTTATTTTCTAAAACTTCAAGATTACCAAAGATCCTTAAAGGGCCCTAGCTTAGTGCTCTATATCACCAGACTGATAATTTATAGCCAGTAGTACTTGCCTTTATTTACTAAATAACACCCCAAAAGTTAATAGTATTTGGTATAATCCATATAAAGGAAAATGTGTTAAGTGAATAAAATGAAATTATACATTATTTTAAAATATAAAAAATTTTTACTTTCAAAATTCAGTTGCAAGTATAAAGCTGGCAAGCTTTCTTTGAGCAAAGTTAATATAAGTTGCCATTTCCAATAGAAATGTTTCTCAGCCTTCAGTAAAATCTATAAAGGCCTTTAGTGTGAAACAGATCCATAGGTCATCTGGGAGGCTGTTTCAGTTTCATAGACTGATAATTCTGAAGTCATAAAAGTTGCTATAGCTAATGTTAAATTGTTGTATAAATTAAGGTTGGTAATTCAGGATTCTTTTTTATAACTTATATGTAGCACATTTTCCACAAATCCATGGTGTGAAAAATAAAAGACAGATAAAGGTCAGACATAATTGTGGTTTAATTTTAGTTTTATTTAATTTCTCTAGAGTACTTATGCCATATATTTGGCATTGTACATGAAATCATAGTAATGTACAAAGCACTTGTGCTTTAGAAGTTGCATTAGTTGTGTTAGTCAGGGTTGTCTATATGAACAGAACTGATAGAATGGGCGTGTATGTGTATATGTATGCATGTTTGTATGTATGGTATTTATTAAAGTGACTTCCAGGCTATGGTCCAGCTAGTTCAACAATGGCCATCTTCTGATGGAAAGTCCAGAATGTAACAGGTGTTTAGCCAATAAGACTGGGTGTCTCAGCTGATCCTCAGTAGACATCAGAATCCTGAAGAAGTAGGCTCTAGCATCAGTGAATGAATGCCTTGGCAGCAGGATATATGAATTTACAAGTGAGAATGAGGGCAAGTATGCAAAAAGCAAAAACTTATTTCTCCCATATCTTTTATATAAGTTCCACAAGATGTGGCCCAGTCTTAGGATGTGTCTTCCTATCTCAAATGACCCAGTTAACTAAAATTTCCTCACACGTGAACCAAATTGCTTGGGTTTTCAGTTAATTCCAGATGTAGTCAAGTTGACAACAAATGATAGTTATCATAGGACTTTATTATCATTTGACAGAGAAAAAATTGGTTTGATATTTCACTCAATTACTTCATTTCTTTATTTCCTTAATTCCTTCCCATCTTACCTCTATTTCTTCTTCATCTTTTTCATATTTATGTTTAATAATTCTTGGAGGGTCAGAAAAGCTGTTAGAATAAAGCAACACTTCAAGGTTGGATAGGGGCCCTCTTAGTCCGAGTAGTGCCTAAACCCTTCTGGGATCTGGTGGCAGCAGAATGTCCCCTGCTCCAAAGACTGACACCAGCCTCCTCCTTAAAATACACCTATTAGAAACGTCCATCCCTAGTGAGGACATCACTGAGACAAGTAGGGAAGCCCAGCCTGTCTGAGACATAACATGACTCCACTCAATCCAAAGGAGTGTTGACCAGAGAATGAAAGACCAGTTCTAAAGGCATAGGGAAATGTAAAGTTCCTACGGAAGCCATGAGAATATGTTAGGATCACAACTAGTGTATTTGTAGTTATACAAAATATAATCATGATAATGAATATTGTGAACTAAAGTTAGACAGTGTAGCAATAATTTAAGTATTCTAATTTTCACTCTGGTCCTTCTATAGCTTCAAAAGATTTCTTCCTGTTTAGAGATCTCAAGACTATCTCCAGGGTTAGTAATTTCCTAGATGAATTCCAGTAATCCAGCAAAGTTGCTCACCAAAGTCCTAGGGTCCACAGTTTATTAAGTGGATATGACATTTGTAGGACTAAATGGCTCTTGACTAAATCCTTCAGCAAATTTCTAATATACTGTGTGTCCCAAGTTTTGTACACTGTACCACACTGTAAGTACATAATGCTGGCTTTATCCAAGTTCTCCAAGTATGTAGAGGCATTGTCTACAGGTGGTACACTCTGTATCTTTCAGTTCAATAAACGTATGTAGGCAAGGGAACAGTTTTAATCCTTTAATTTTTTTAAAAAATGCTATTGTAAAGGTAGAAAAGAAAGTGCTTTTAACCAATAATATAGGAATAGTTAGGTGACCCTGGGGGAGAAATCAAACTAGATTCCTACATAGTGTCTACAGAATATTTTCAAATATAAAAAGAAAATCATATCAAGGTAAAAAAATCAGTAATTCCACATAAATACAGGAGACTTGTTTTAGACCTTGAAATAAGAAAGCAAAATAACCCAGAAGAAAGACTGTCACAGACTTTCCCTTGAAATTGATACACAAAAACAGTCAGTGAGAAAAATTTAAAACTGGTATATAATTGTTTTACTCTGCATATTTTAAAGATTTATTTATCTTTAGGATACATGAAGAAAATTTGCATGTCAATGGATTAAAAGAGGTAAACATAGTCATCAGAAACTAAGGATGACAAGAAGACTTGCTCAGATATTTTACAAAAGAATATATGAAAGTAAATGATTAGATTAGTAGATATTAAGAGAATGTAAATAAAAATTACAATATAAGGAACCCACAATTTGAAAACATCCCAGAGGTATAGGAGTAACTGGGATCCCAATGCCACATCAGTTCAGAGTGTGAAGAGGAAACAGTATTTGAGAATCATTGTGGCAGTTTTAAGTTAGTATACAATGACCATGTGATGCAGTAATTTTCTAATAAATTCATGACTATATTACAAAGGCATAATGTTGAGTTAAATAATGCTCTGGGAAACATAAAGAGGACATAACACGTGCACTGTGTGGAACTTTTTTTTTTAAACAGGCTCCAGATCTAGGGATAGTAAAGATAAAAACCAAATACCAAATAAGAGCTTTCTGATGCAACCTGTGGAATATGCAGCAGAGGTATGTGAGGAAACCGTTTGAAGTGATGCAAAAATTATAGATCTTTTTTTGAGACAGTGTTTTTTGGATGTATGCAATTTTAAAACTTAATTAAAATATGATTGAAATGTGTATATTTTGTTGGATCCGAGGCACATTGGCAAATGTGAGGCAGATGTTAATGAAAGTGGCCACCTAGTTTTCTTTTCTTTTTTTTTTTTTTTTTTTTTTTTTTTTTTTTTTTTTTTTTTTTTTTTTTTTTTTTTTTCTTTTTCTCTTTTTCTTTTTGGTTTTTCGAGACAGGGTTTCTCTGTGTAGCTTTGTGCCTTTCCTGGAACTCGCTTTGGAGACCAGGCTGGCCTCAAACTCACAGGGATCTGCCTGCCTCTGCCACCCGAGTGCTGGGATTAAAGTCGTGCGCCACCACCGCCTGGCTCCACCTAGTTTTCTTAAATCTGTTACTTTTTTTTTTTTTTTTTTTGTCTACTGTCTAAGTATTGTGCCATAGTCCCAACACTCATTGGATAGTGCTGGGTCCAGTAGGCAGAATAAGGAATAAGAATGAAGGTTTTATCACCAAAAATATAAAAGACACCAAGCCTCAATTTAGTATATCATGTTACCTGAGGGAGGGATATATTTCTGAAGGGGAACACACACACACACACACACACACACACACACACACACACACACACACAAGGATGGCTGTAGAAGAAAAATAATTCTATCAATTTAGTCATGAGTCTGCACCAGAAAAAAAAAATGAATTTTTTTGTTTTAATAAGAAGAAGGGAGCCGGGCGGTGGTGGCACATGCCTTTAATCCCAGTACTCGGGAGGCTGAGGCAGGCATATCTTTGTGAGTTCTAGGCCAGCCTGGTCTACAGAGCGAGATCCAGGAAAGGCACAAAGCTACACAGAAAAACCTTGTCTCGAAAAAAAAAAAAGAAGAAAAAAGAAAAAAAAAAAAAGAAGAAGAAGAAGAAGAAAAAGAAGAAGAAAAGAAACTAGGAATTTTATTTACAGCTTCTGGGAATGGCTGAGCTTTATGAAGTGCTGAGGAAGCCAATTAATGACAGTGTCTTGAGCAAAGATTTTATGAATGTGAACAATTTTTAGGCTTCTGAACTGATAACTCATGATGCTAGATGTAGCCAGCTAGGATAAGTAGAGAAACTCTTCCACATTCATTATTAATTCCACAAAAGAAACATAAAAGAAAAATGGAGTGGATCAACATCTATAGTTCTGTGCTTTTTAAATAAAGGATAAATCACAATGTTTTAATTGCAATAATATTGAATGATTGATTATTCCATACAAAAATATAAAGCTAAGCACATTTGTGTGCTCCTCAGCCTAGGTCAAGAATGTGCCAAGAAAACACACATCAATGTAAAATGTCCTTGGGAGAAGGATTCATGACTAATAAAACAATAACAAAAAAACAACCTTCACATTAATAGTTTGAGATGGATACATGAAGTCAGCAAAATGTTTGTGTGTATTTGTATTTATATAACTGTGCATATCTGTGAAGGGAGAATGGATGAGGAAAGGAGAGGGAGGGGATGTGAGAGGGAGGAAAGCAGAGAAACAAGTAAAATTGAACTCAATATGTAGCTCATCCTTCCCCAAACTCCACATAGTAGCCACCTTCATTGTGGTTTCATTCATAGACCTTGTTGAGCACTAGGCTATTCTCACTGTAATGGGGTAATATTACTCAGAGTGTGTGGGAAATACAATTCTGCAGAAATGTGATGAAATTATATACTCATGTACTGTGGGTGCTTCAGACTAGCTCATCTGAACAAAATGTTGATTTTTAAAATCATTTTGAGCCAATGTTTGAAAATTGCTGTTATTAAACATTCAATTACAGAGACCTCTCATGACAGTATTTTCATAGCTAAGGAGCATATAACACATTTTGGGTATTTACTTTTCTGTTGATGGACATCAAAGCTTACTCCTGAATTTAACTGTTGCAGATGGTTTGACCATGAACATGAAGATACAGGTGTCTCTGTGGCACATTGCCTTAGAGATATTCATGTATATATAGAAACACTAGGTAAGCTATCATTCTGTCTTATGATAGATCTAACTTTAGTTTTTGGAGGAACCACCATAATGACTTTCAATAGCCATGAAATCAATACTATTGTATCACAGGGACCACTTGGTCCTAACCCAAGTCCCATTTGGTCACTTTGCTTTGTGCTTTATCCCTTGCGTATCTGGAAGTTTTCCTGTGTTCTGCCCAGTTCTGCAGCTGCTCAGACCCAAAATAAACATGCAGAGGCTTATATTACTTTCAAACTATGTGGCCTAATGGCTCAGACTTCTTGGTAGCTATCTCTTACATCTTAAATTAACCCATTTTTATAAATTTATACTTTGCCACGTGACTTGTGGCTTACCAGTACTTTTACATCTTGCTTCTCCTGGTGGCAGCTAGCAGCGGCTGCCCTACTCTCCTTTCTTCTCTCAGTATCTCCCTTGGATTTTCCCACCTGGCTCCATCCTGCCCTGCCATAAGCCAATGGAGCTTTATTTATCAACCAATCAAAGCAACACATATTCGCAGCATACAGCAAGACATCCCATAGCACTTCCCCATTTCTGTCAAATCAAAAAGGAAGGTTTTAACTTTAACCTAGTAAAATTACATGTAACAAAACAGTTATCAAGCAAGAATTATAGTTATAATATCTAGTCTATTTATATTTGGCAAATCCAAAGAAAATATTCTATTTATCCTGTATTTGTGAGTCTAAGGTTTCCTATATAATTTATCTTTTATCATAACCAAGGAAAATTATAACTATCTAGTCTTCAACTACATCAAAGGCCTCAGAAGGATATATTACCTCAGTAAACAGGAAATGCATTGTAAGCAACTTCCAAAAATCTAGAATGACAAAGACAGCTGGCTGCCTGGACAGTCACCCAATATTCCTCTGCAACATTGGGGCATCTATCTTCAGCCTATAGGCCTAGAGTTTTTCAGTTGCTTTTCCCTGTGTCTTGTAGAATGTCTGTCAGTCTCCTCTGTGAAGCAGGAACCTGAAGGACTGTCTTGCTTTGTTTTGGCAAAGTTTACTGGTCATTTTTCCATGGGTCCTGCATGTCCAGTTGATACAACATTTTGTCAGTCAGTCCAGGCAAGAATAATTTCTTGCCCAAATAGCTATTTTTGCCAATAAGATAAATGCCATATAGAGTGTCTTCAATGCCAATCTTTCTCTTTAAAGTAAATTAGTGCTGCCAGGAGCAGACATGTCTCACTGTCCAGAAAGTCTAATTTTTTTTTTCAAGACAGGTTTTCTCTGTGTAGCTTTGGTGCCTGTCCTGGCTCTTGCTCTTTAGACCAAGCTGGCCTCGACTCACAGAGATCCATCTGGCTCTGCTTCCCAAGTGCTGGGATTAAAGGTATGTGCCACAACTGCCCGGCCAGAAAGTCTAAGTTTTTAAAAGATTTTAAAATGCCATATTTTTAGGGCTTTGAAGTGTTTGAAGATTAACTATCTAATTGAAATATATCTATGTATACCTAGAAAACTTAACTAACATGACTATAAATGTGATTATCATAGATGACTAATTATTAATCTGTATTTCTTAATATACATTATAATTTAAATGAGTTATATAAATATAATACCTTAAACAAGAGTATAAATACATATATATGTATACAGTATAACAAAATTAACTTTAAATTTGTAATAAACTAAAATCTATAGCAATGTAAAACATTTCAAATACATTATTGCTCTTCAAAAGTAGATTCAATAATCTGCCCTTTAATCCTATCATATCTATATCCCCTTTTCTTCTTTAGCAAGAGATTGCATTTACAATCAACCCCCTTTAAACAAAAATAAACATTTATAAACAATATTTTGGGGCTTAGGGCCTAGCTTCTCCTACTACTTTCTGCTGGATGGGGAGCTGGCAATGTTATGGGTATCCTGAGAAAATTAAGACTTATGGTCAAGTCATGACTGGAAAAGTCTGTGAGGCTGCATTGTCTGAGACAGTTGCCTTGAAGCCATTGTGGATGTTGGATCATCTGGGCCATGGTATCATTGGAAACCTTTCAGGAGGTCTTGGCTGATCAAATCATATGAGCCTGGAATCAATCCACAGGTTCTCATCTTCTGTGGAAACAAAAGCAGAACCTGTTTTCCAAAGCAACATATCCTTAGACATAAATTTCGAAGTCAAGATACCTTTAAAATGTACATATTGTTTTAACTTGGTAGCCTTTACAATCAAATGTCTTTCTGCAGTTAAAAATCCCAAAGACAATATAATTCAGACTCCCTGTGTGATTTCCATCTTTAAATGGCTTATTTTATATATCACTTTTACTGTCTCTTTAAAGACTTATTTTTTAAAACTATTTCCTTATATAACTACATATACTCTTTTTCCTCTCTCTTCCAAGCCTATGTACAGTTTTACATATAATGTAAACCATTTAGAGGTTTATTCCATCAGAATCTGACTCATTGTGAATCTATAATCCTTCTCTGACCAGGAGAGACTTTAAACTGCTAAACTGCTTGTTTAGGCCTGAGGCAGCAGCCTTGGCTGCTGACTCCACCCATTTCAGCTTTTCAACATGGTGGAGGTAATTCACTTCCAGCTCTGGGAGCCATGTTCTCCACTAACTTTGGGAGGCAATGGGTCCATGCCTCCATCTAGTAGTATGTAGCCCAGAAAACTTTTTTTTTTTTTTCATACTAGCAAAAGTTAAATCCACCATGCAGTGTACTGCAGGGCTTGGAGATGCCTCTGTGTACGGCAGTGGGAATCAGCCATGCTGCAGGTCAAGCCTACACACAGCAAACCTGCCATACTGTAGCTCAAGGCTGCGGCTAGCCTGAGAGAAACACTAGGAAGCTGTTTTTAGCTCTGTTTTAGAATCTTTTAAGTTTTCTCAAGTTTTAGGTGGAAAGCTGAGCCAACATGTTGGGCAGCCAATTGTAGCTGGAAGGTTTCTACAGTCCCACCCGGCCCATGGTCCTACAGCAGCTTATAAAATAATTACTTAAAGGCTTATATTAATTACCAATTGCATGTCATATGGCAGGCTTCTTGCTAGCTAGCTCTTATAACTTAAATTAACCCATTTCTATTAATCTATGTTTTGCCATGTGTTCTGTGGCTTACTGGTCTGCTGGCATATTGTTCCTTGGGCGTAGGCTGGGGTCTCTCTGCCTCTCCTTTTTCTTCCTGTCTATCTGCTTGAATTTCTGCCTGCCTCTAAGCTGCCTTGCCATAGGCCAATGCAGCTTTATTTATCAACCAATCAGAGCAACACATTCACAGCATATAGAAAAACATCCTACAGCACCATTGTATTAGTTTAAGGGAATTTTCAATGTCCTGGTAACACAACTGAAATAAATGTAGTCAGGAGTGTTGATTTTTTTTTTTTTTTGAAAGTAAATATCTGTTTTGTTCATAGCTATTCTCTTCTCATTGTGTACCCAAACTTTTGAATTCTTTGGGTCCTAATAATAGTAACTCATATGCAGGATTAGTACTTTTAAAATACACCTGGATTACTCATCAACCAGGCATGTAATGAAACAAGAGATTAACATGTAATAAAATAACTCAGCACACTGGGGGCAAGAACAGAGTCACATGCATGAGAATATAGCTTGTATGAGATCTTGGATGTGTCACTGAGGTCATGAAAATGAGAGGAAGATGACATTAGTAGAGAGCTCACCAAGTGACGACATCTCAGCTGTCAGAGGGATGGCTTAGCTTTGCACAAACTTTCATGAAATCCTCAGATGCATTATGTAAGGAGGAGACCATGCACAAGAATAAACTCTCTAGCAGAGAGGCATGAAGCAGAGCTATATTTAATAATTCCCATTTTCAATCAACATTACAATGGGAAAACCTGAACCTGAGGAAAATTCAGGGAAAGAAGTGGGACTCTGTCATTAAGTCAGTGGTGTTCAGCTTCAGAGTATTCTAACGGGAAAGGTCCCAACCCTGAGATCCTCAACTTGGCCTTTTCATCAGAATGCTGGTGAGGGGACAGTTGGCCTTTGTTTGCTCCTCTTCCTTGTGCACTTCTGGTTCTCTCCTACACTACAAAGAGTAGTATGTGTTGTTTATGCCTTTGACATCTTGGACAGCACAGCTTTTCCCCACCAGAGAGGCATCAATATACAATTGGGTAACATGTTGTTCTCATCCTTGGATAAGAAAATGGGCAGAAGAGAAGCAGAGTGATGCTCTTCAGTGTATGACATCAGCCTTTCATATTTACTATAAAAACCTAGAGAACTTCATACAAAATACTGTTAGTTACTGAATGTGTCAGTCATGAATTAGTGTAAGACATAATAGGAATAAGTTTCCTTCCCTGAGGATGCAGCATAATACTTATATGTCAACTTAAAAAACAAACAAACCTTCATTAATGCCTTGTGTAGTGTGGCACACACCTTTAATTCCAGTGCTCAGGCAGAGTCAGGTCGATCTCCATGAGTTCAAGGCCAGACTGATCTATGTAGAAAATCTCTTGAGCAGCCAAGGGCTACATAGAAAGACATTATCTTAAAAAATTAGCCTTCATTTATTAAAGTACTGCTTGATAAATATTGAAGAAAAAAAAGAAGAAATGAAGTACGGCTTACAGCTACCATTACAGTCTGTAAACAACTAAATAAAGTGTACAGAGGCATTGACCAGCTGTAAACTGCACCATGCAATTCAAGAAGAGAAATTAACACAGGGATTTATTGGGGGGGATTTATTAAGGCAACTCCACATAGTTAAAAAGGAGGTTTATTTGGGGGTAATTTACAGCTAGTAAAGGGGTTGGTTACAGGGTCCGGGAGAGGTGAAGTGCAGTCCAGCAGTGTTCTCTGGAGAACTCTGCTTGGTCTACCATTTAGCATCCAGGATCACAAGGAATCAAGAGAGCCTGCACATCCAGATCTCAGGTCTTAAGCACTCCCTTCTCGGCACTGCCTCAATGGCAGGTCAGAGGTAGGCATGAGAGTTGCCAGAAGCCTCCTGGGGATGGTACTTTCAGGTCAAATCTGGAACAGCTACCAACTGCAGGGCTTCACAAATTCAGTCTTCTAAAGAGACTCCCCCAGCACTGGGAACAATCACCTTTGATGAAATAAGACTAACAGATCTCTGTGCTGAGCCTTAGGTCACACTGGCCCTGAAATATTTGTTCATTTCGTTAAGAAAAGCAGGAGGCCAACATGAGAGGAACTGAACTGGCTTAATCAGGAAAGAGGATCTAAGAAGCTCTGGTTCAAACAGATTTTCCAACTGTTCTTTCCAGACCTGAGAAATGTGCAGTGAAAGGATAGCTCTTCCCCACACTGGCTCACACCAGGAGACCCTGTGGCTTATAAAGGCTGAATTGTTTACACTTTAATGCAGAAAAATACCAATTAACCAACTTTACTGTGTATTTCATTTATTTATTTATTTATTTATTTAAAATTTGTTTTTTATTTATATACCAGCCAGTTCCCCCTCTCATCTCTCCCCCATCTACTTCTCCAAAAGGTTAAGACCTCCCATGGGGAGTCAACAAAGCCCCCAATGTCAATCTCTGTACAAAGAGAATGGCAGAGAGGGGAGACTCAATTAATGAACTAAAACATGTGAAGACCAACCCCATTTTCTGTTAACATTTCATGCACTAATGGTGTCTTGACCATTGAAAGCAAGGAAATCCCACTGTTTAGTTACGATCTGTAGAGAGTTTGGGATTTCCAAGGGGAAGTTAGACAGAAGGCTGTGCCCAACTTTTAGAATAATAGCATTTACAAGGACTGTGGGATACATTGCAAGAAAATAGAAAACAAAGCTCCACTCACGTGAAATAAGGGTTTTATCATTTATTTCAGAGGGTTTTTACACGGTCTGGTTTTTTTTTTTGTTTTTTTGTTTTTTTTTCCCTATGCTGGTCAGCTTAAATGGCCTGCTCCACAAATAATCTTCACCTGTTGCTTCCAGATGAGGGTTGATTGATCTTTAGTGTCACTGATCTTCTGACAGTGTAAGGAAGTTGTGAACTCTTCCCTCAGAAAAAGGCATTTTTACCCTGACGTCTCATTCAGGCATTTTCATGGAGGGAATGCCCATGGTGCAGGGTATGCATGGGAGATCTTCAGAACCTGGGGACTCTGTCCTTAGCAGTTGTGTGCAGTGGTCCCTGCTATAGCACTACTTGCATGCAGTAGGTACTTACTCAGTGCAGCTTCGGCAAATGCTACTTGATGGAGTCTATGCTTAATATACTTCATGATCTGTAACAGTTACCTTCTTATGAGAAATTGAATCTTCAATACAAAAGATCAAATTCAATTACTTTTTAAGGCTGTGTTTATAGTGAACATTTTCTATAGGTTCTGTTATAAATGCAGTAGTGTCAACTTTTTGACCAACTGTGCAGATCTTGTCTTCTGGACCCATGATCTGAGGACCTGAAAGGATAAGGCAGACTACAGTCTAATGCTATAGATAACTAAAGCAATAAATCCATGGGAGTCTGTTTAAGAATTATTGGGGAAATTATTAAGGTGAATTGAGAAAATACACTCACGAATACAGAGCAGGGTAGACAGCTGAAGTCATCCTCTGATCTGACCAGGAGCAAATCCACCTCTCAGGCAGGAGCAGGGAGAAAGGGAATGGGACCCTTCTCCCTCTCCTTTTAAGAGGTCATGTACAACAGCAGGAAGCATCGCTTCCTTTGGGCCCTTTAGCCCAAGGTCATTGGCGGAACAAATACCACTACAGAGAGCCTTGCTTCAGTTTCAGTATACTTTATACACAGATGTAACAAAAAAAGCAATGATCCAAGGAAGGCTGTTTGAGTTCAGAAAAGTATGATCAGAAAATAAATGTAAATAAATGTCAATAAGCTCATACTAAATATTAACAGAGTTACCCTTTCCCAGAACTTCCTCAGGACAGATCAATTTAAACACAATTGCCTGGAATATACTATAGATTATATCTAGGAAATCAGGAAAGCAAGGCAGAAGGCCATATCCAGATTCAGGTAAACTGAGGACAGCACTCAGCACATTCTTTCACCAGATTGGGTTCTATAGCTATGCTCTGACATCCAACAGGTATAAGCATGTCTTGTAAATTGAAGGTAAATGTTTAACACAGGAGACATGAAATCACACCCATGACCAATCCAGTGAACAAAATGCACTGAGGTAAAAGGCCCTCTGCCTTTTTTTTCTGGAGCCTCTCACAGTTCCCCAAGGCATTGTTCACCATGGGCCATTCTTTTGACTATATTTGGACACAGTAGTAATGTTTAAAAACATATTCTAGCATCAAATGGTGAAACTATATTTATTTATCAAAGTGAGAGATAATATTTAACAAATATATTTTTATGTAAATTAAACAAGTGAAAGCACAAAATTGTAGCTAAATATTTGGCACAGTGTGACTAACATTTAGTTGTAATTATTGTAAGAATGGATTTGTTACATAAGTTTTACTTTCTCATGTCCATGTTTAATAAAGCAGCCATCTAGAAAATTATGGGAACTGACAATTTACTTTTCAGCTGAAAAATGTGTGTGTGTGTGTGTGTGTGTGTGTGTGTGTGTGTGTGTGTTTCATATAACTCTTGTCTTCTCCTTGCTACTCCCCCTATTGAGAAGACCAAACCTTGGATTAGGAACTGGGAGAAGTGGTAATTTAATCACTCAGATTAATTTGAAGTTGATGTGAAATAACTGAAGAACTTATAGAATCTGATTGTAGATTCAGTATGGCTGTCATTGATCTCCTGACAAATCAGTCTGCCTCAAATCTTTAGGATTAGCACTGCTAGTTCATTTCCTCAGAAAATTGTGACATTTTTCTTTTCTTTTTAATGAAAAAATCGAGAGAATGCAGTGACTATGCCTTTCTGTTACTAACTGTGGTTCTTGTTTGAATTATGCTGCATTGTCTGTGAAAATCTCTTCATGAGCAGCAGAAAAGACAGCCAACAGAGCTAAACCACTCAAACTAGCATCAAGGGAAACTACTCATCTTTCACCCCACAGAGGTGAGCTGATTTGTCTCTATTTTGAGAATTCTCTAGGAGTTGGAGGCTACGAATCTGGGCTCTACAAAAAAGTCAGGGCTCTGACAACATATCCCAGGTTAATTTATTATAAGGAGGCTTAGCTCAGTATGGATTCCTTCTGGTTCTCTAAATTATGATGTCTGGGATAGAACACTAGGGAGAAGGAATCTTTCTGTGATTCTGCTTAATGTGAAGACATACATTTTATAGTTTCCATCCCACATACAAGATAGTCCAGGAGACTATCTCATGTAATAACCTCCATACTGGCTAAAGTCAATAAACATTTCTCTTGACTTCTTATAGCAAAGATACTGTGATCCCTACATTCAAACTTGCACAGCTCTGCTTACTTCTCAAATTTGAAATATGTCACATTCTACATTTTTATAAGTTCGATTTGTTGTTTAGAACATTATTAAATCCTATCTCCTCCACACAGTCTCTATTGACTGCTCAGTCTGAAATGATCTCTTGCCTTTCTATGGAGCACTCACTCCCAGTGATGATCTTGTAAAGCACACAACTCCTTGACTTTGCAGATTTGCATTGGCTGTTCTATGTGTACATGAAGACTGGACTCTCTAAGTGAGCTTGTCAACTCCTATGAATAAAATCATGATTTAAATGGAATGTTGCTCCTTTTACCTTAGATACAGAAACCTCTTTGCCTGGGCCCCTACAGACTTCAAACTCCATTTACGGATTGAAATAAAGGCTGGAAAACATAACCCATAGAATTGTATACCTGACTGAGACTATTTTTTGAGCATTTAAGAGCTTCATTTCAACCAGTGTGTATGGAGGAAAGATATAATTATATTCCTGTCTTTTGTTGTCTTAGGTGAGATAGACCAACAGTTTATAAGCAAAAATATGAGAAAACATATTTATAGAGGTGATTCACAGCTAATTAAATGCTCTAATTAAGTTACTTTGGGAGATTTTATAACAACTTGGCATATGCCAGATCTTTAAACTAATATGCTAATTAATATTATATTTAATAGTTCAAAATAGCATTCATACTCTTCTTTCAGTTTTAAATTAGCATACAGAGTAATCTGAGTCTTTGTGACATTTTCATATATATATATGTGTATATATATATATATTTCTTTTTTCTGGTAGTTTTTCTCTCTCACTCTCCTTCATATTTTTGTCTGCTCACATCCACTTGTAACCTCATAGTCCCAGCATTCACATTTGCATTTTATGTTGCATATGTTTTATTTCATTGTTACTTTTCATATGGCCTCTTTTTCCCCAATTATGTACTCCTTTCTAATTTCTGTTAAATCTAAGACAATCCAACAGTATGTAGGCAGGATTTTTTTGTTGGGACCACTGGCTCCCCAATAAATGACATGGAGACTTATTATTAATTATAAATGCTTGATTGATAGCTTAGGCTTGTTACTAACCAGCTCTTACAACTTAAATTAACCTATGTTTTTTATGTGATGCCACATGGCTCATGGTTTTTTACCTCATCTTCTACACTTCCTGTTTTCTCAGCACCTGGCTGGTGGCTCCACCCTTCTTCTCTCCAGGCTCTCTCAGTCTGGCTCTCCTACTTAGCTATTGGCCAGTTAGTACTTTATGAAATCAATGAGAGCAACACATTTTCATAGAGCACAAAAGGATTATTCCACAGCAACAGTGCTCACTCTATATGTAGTTTTAAAGCCTAGGTATGTATTTTGTTTTCTCTGTTCAAGAGGAATACACAATATCTAGACTCACCTGAGTCAGAATGTCATATCTACTCACTTTTGGCCTCCAGATGTACAAAACAAAACACAAGTTCCCCACTAGCTGTAAATTCAGGGAAGAAGAGAGTATAGACTCCTGACTCCTTGTCTGGGAAGACCACCATCTGTCTCTCCCCTTGTTGAGTTACTTTCTGTTTTCTGAGTTCTGGAAACTGCTTGTACTTTCTTTCAACGGAGAACTATTTGCCATATCTCTGCTTTGATTTTATCCACTCTCTTCATTAAACTTTAAAATCCTCATGGATAAAGATAAATAAGTCATGGAAGGCTCATTTAGTATAATATTTGACTGTAATTATTGTTATAAACCGGACTTAATACATCTGCTAGGTCTTTTATGACACGCATAAAATAGCAGTCTATATAGATTTTTTCGATTCTGTTAGTGAGTAATTAAAGATAAGATGCTATAAGATTAGGTGACAACTGAGATGCAGGGCTTGCCTCAATTATGAGAAAAATAATAAACTGTCTTCCACTAACTTAATCCAGATCAACAGAAGATTCTCAGGGTATGATATAAGAGGATAACACAGGCATGTGGCACAGATACATCTAACATCACCAGTCTTAGTCATTGGTACAAGGCAGACTGTAGAATCTTCTAGAGCTGTTCTCCCTGCTGACAGTGGACTGGCTTTACAATTTCCTTCTGTAATTGGCTTCAAGCAGCTACTATCAATCACTTGACATTGCTGTGTGAACTGAAGCCCACTTGTCATCAATGAGAGATTCTTATTGCAGATACAAAAGGAAGACAGAGGGCAGGGAGAAAAGGACCTCTTTCCAGTATTATTAACTAAGTCAGTTTCAGAATAATCTTGACATTTCATCCTTCTTTCTATGGGCTATCAGTTAAGACTAGAATAATGAAGAGCCCCACATATCCATATGAGCACAAATTCAAGCCCTTAATAAATACAGCAAATGAATTTTTAAGCAAAGGCTTTAGAGTAACTATATTAAAGCAAAGGTGACTGGATGTGGTGAGGCATTCACCACTTTATAGAGAATTGTTACGCCCTGATACTCATGTCCTATTATGTTTTCTTTTTGCACGCTGATGCAGCTTGGATGTGTTCTACACACTGCTAAGCATCTCTATGAGTTCAACATCATTTGATTGCTAAATGAATAAATAATGTTATATAGTAAATGAAGATAACTGTGAAACCTGAAGATGACTTCAAGAATGTGGAATGATTTGCAGACTTCAGGCAGTGAGGTGGAAGCAGCCTGTATCCAGGCTGAGATCAGCTGCCGTCTGTGCTACACTGTGCATGCAGTGAATTTCTGGGCCTTGCATCCTGCTTAGCAATGTGCCACAGCCATAGACCCTGTGCTCACATCTCTTTCTTTTCCCTCTCACCTATACCATTGAAAACACAATTCATTTGGGTAAATGCGATAGACTATTTGGTAAGTTTATTGTCACAAAAAATATGCACGTTGGAATTTTTTTCAAGAAGTGGGAAGCAATACGTAAAGAACTCTAGTACATTAAAGTGTCGGGATGGTGCCTGGCCACTAGCAGGTATTCAAAGAGCTTAAAGTGGAGAAATAAAGACTTAATTGCACATGGAAGGTTTAGAGCTTATTTCTTGGTGCATCATCTCAAACATACTGTTCTTTCCATTTAAAAATAGTTATGATTGTGTATAATATTCTTAGCCCCATTAACAAAAATGTTTGCAGGTCACGCATAAGGTTAAAAGAAACTAAGGACCCAAATCACTCACAGTTTCTGACATCACTGCAGAGTGGGTGTGGCTGTTGTGGACAATGTGGCTCTCAGCATCCTCACTGCTTACATTCTTAATTTATTAGGAGAATTTTAACAGAATATATACACTCTTGCTGTTCTACTCTTTGTCTTACCTTGGGAACAGAATTTTTTCAAAGCTGAAATAGAATTATGTATTTAAATTAAAAATTTCTAAATGAATATAGAGTAATTTTAGATGTTCACCTCCATGACATCAACACTTCAAAGTTCTTCTCTCCATGAAATTTATTTGTTTCCATCCTCTGGTCACGCATAAATTAGTTCCACTAACCCTGAAAGCTTATTTGGTTCCAGGGCAGAACATCCATTGCTTCCCTTAACAGCAAAGTGTTTTATTCCTTTGAAATACATAGAAGTAATTAGATGTCTACATTTCTTCCTACTCTCAGACCTGCTGCCCCTTCCCTGCAAAGATGAGGAGACAAAAGTACCAAACTTTAGACTATTGAATCAGGTTAGTATAATACCTAAAGAGGAGTAAGTGATTGTCCGAATGACATTTTTTATGTGTGAACTATATTAGTTTATGAAAGAGCTTTGAAGCTCATAATTGAGTTATAGTATCCTGGTAGTGATATATGTATCATACAAATCCATGGGGTCCATGACTGTCATAGTGTGAGATAATAAATAATGACCACAGGCATGCAGTCCTTAGTGATTCTGGAAATCTGGGATTATTAATTACAGCTAAGTTTAATTTGTATGCTGGAAATTAGCTATGCTTATTTAGTTTTAGACAACATTTTAGGCTTAGTAATAGAAAAAATGTGAAAAGATTAAAACATGAATATTACTAGCTATGTATGCCATAGATAATGTGATGGTTTGAATGAAGATGGCCCCCATAGACTCATAGGCACTTTTTGGAGGTGTGGCTTTGTTGGAAGAAGTATGTCATTGGGGGTGGGCTTTGAGGTTTCAGATGCTCAAGAGAGGCCCAGTGTCACTCTCTCTTCCTGCTGCCTGCTGATCCAGAAGTAGAACTCTAGCCCACTTCTCCAGCATCATGCCTCTCTCCATGATGGTAATGGACTAGACCCCTGAAACTGTCCCAATTAAATGTTTTTCTTTATAAGAGTTGCTGAGGTCATGGTGTCTCTTCACAACAATTGAAAGCTAAACTAAAACAGAGTATACAAAATATATTTCATTGTAAAACTAGATAATAAGTCATAATTTATAAGTCTTAACATTTTATTTTCAGTTTATTTATAAATCCTGACATATCAACTTTTTAATTTTTTCCCTACACCCAATTAAAATGCAAGGTTATGTTATCAATAGAAGTTATATTTGCTTGTTAAAATAGGGAAATTTGAGTCTATATAATCTACATTAGTCTATGAATTTGATTTAAATATGAATCTTCTCCAAATTCAACAATCTCTAACTCATGAAAACATCACCAAATATCTTTTAAGGTTTTTATCTCAACGAGTCCTGGCCCATCCTCTCTCTTTTGCTCTATGTTTTTTTTTGTGTGTGTTTTCAAGTTTTAGAGAGTGTATTGATTTGTAATTATGTTTAATTTAAGAGATAGCTATCAGTATTGTAGAAGCGGAAAGTATTTTCCTGACTCACAATATTCCTCATGATGAAAAGCTTACAGGAATGACAAAGCCATAGCTAGCCTCCTGCTGTACCATCTCGTGTTTCTCAGCTATGACTTGACCCATGGCAATGGTAAGAGAGCAGGTCTCCTGCCCATGTTTGCCTTTGTTAAAATCAGAATCTGTGTTCTACAAACCCTGCTGGCAGGACCTTTGTGATCCTGTCCCATGCCTCTCCTTCCTTATCCATTTGAAAGTGAGGATTTCAAACATGCATAAGGATGTTAGGTATAAAGGTGCATTATTACATTTAACATGTAACTTTTTTTTTTCAAGAATGATTTCTAGAGTTTACACCTTAATGTGCACATGCCTTTTTAAAGCTTGTATTTATTGTTTATCTGAATGTGATATTTTTCTTTGTTCCTTACGCAGTAATAAAAATGCATCAAGTATATTATAGGTATGGGCTTTGAATTGCTACATGAACACTATTTTGCCTTGTGAATTTGTTACACCAGAATGCTGATATTTTTGGAAATTTTCTTGAGGTCTTTTGACTGTCAGGAATATGTGAATATTACTGAAATCAGTTTCTTGAACAGGTAATAGAGAAGATAGAGAGATTCATCAGAAATTAATTTGCCCTTGTTTACAACTACACAAACACAAGAAATACCTTTAAATGGCACATCAACAATGGTATGACGAAGCTACTTTAGGGTAACTAATTCAAAGGTAACATGATAATACAGAAATTTTGTTGTGTTTTATTTTGTAAAGGACAGATGGGAGGAGCACAGAACTATCCCTCTTCAGGCACAAAGTGGTTTTGGGGCTTTATTGACAACTGGGAGTTCAATCTCAAGTCATGAACAAAGAAGATAGGGAATTGTGTTTAGAGAGGATGCCTGGTTAGGAAGAAGCAAGATGGAAACATTTTGGATAGTAATGAACAAAGCAGAGACACAAACAGAGGAGAGTGCACTCACCCATTAACTGAGCTGCTTGAGCAGTAATAAACATGGCATTAGGAGAAGAAAAGGTTTCTCAGCTCACAAACATCTTCAGCACAGCAGCCTGCTCTCAGCCCTGCCCATCAAAGGCTGGTAGGGTCCTGGTCTTCAAAAGCTGCTTATGAAGTCCAGTGTACAGCTCAGCCAGTCAGAGAAGAGCCTTTGCTCCTAGAAAGGATGATCTCTGAAATGCCACCAGTCTGCTCAGCTGTCCCTCTGCAGGTCACCAAGAACTGATGACACATCTGAAGCCCAAGCAGATCTTTGTATCCAAAATCTCACTTTCCTGGAATTGATCACTAATGAGAATGGTATAAATCTCATTCTCCTGTGCAGTACCTTTGCAGTCATAGTGAAATAAAATGGAGCAGTTCTTATATGGTTTTTAACCAAGTCAGCAGTGCATTAACTTTGTAGGTTCTGTCTTTTTCCCCAGAAAGGCAATATTGGCCAACTTAATCAAATATGTTGATTCTCTATGTTGTCAACAGCAAATCATATTAGTTTATTTGCATTAACTCAGGAATCAACTATCTCCTGAACGATTATTTGCCCTGGAACTATAAATTTAATAGTTTTTTAAAAGTTATTATTTAACATTATAATATTTAAGGTTATTTATTGTTTTGCACTTAAATTTGTTTTCCTTCTTGAAACAACTAGACAAAAATAAAAATATCAAACAATACTTTTATTTCGACATCCCAAAGTAAAAAACAATATTTCTGAAATATAACCTAGAGATATGTTCACATGTATACCCTATAAAATGCTCACATGGAGTTGAGAAATATATGAAGAAAGTGATTTGAAGTCTTTGATATTAGAATATGAACTGCTATTTTGGTTTCTAAAATTCTGACAAATTCAGAATCAGGCCTGCCTTTCCTCTGCATTAGAAAGTCTTTGTAATTCACACAAACGTGAGGCAAGAGAATACAGATGTGTGCACTTGGAGGCTTTCAAAGCCCATATTAACTTTACATAGAGAGATTCTACCTTTCCCTATTATAGTCAGCTTTACCATTTTACTGTAAAACTCAAATGGTTTCTCCTTTCTCATCACCTGTCCATGATTCTTACGAGAAATGTCTCAGTATAATAGCAATAATTATTTCATTATGCAACTGTGTTCCTCAAAATTCATCTACAGAACATTTTAATACTATAATAAGATAGTTATTGTAATATATGTTACAAATGAATGTGATTGTGAGGAATAGAGTGATTAGGATTGAATCATGATCTTAATACCACAGTAGATTAATAGAACCCTGGAGAGAATGAATGTTGCTATTTATTCTCTCTCTGTGTCTGTCTGTCTGTCTGTCTGTCTCTCTCTCTCTGATAGATAACTCAAGGCTCTCACTATCTAGCTCCCCTAATCTGTTATGTTACACCAATCGAGATGTCACAAAGAAGGCTGATGGGAAGGCAGAACAGAGAAGTCAAATGTTTGTCTCCTCTCTTTAGTGAACACACTGTGTGGAGTAGATGTAGATGATTTCAGGCCTGTCTGTGATCTGTGATTTTTTTTAGATACACTTAGAAGTCCACCATTGCTGAGACTCCCCAAGAATGCCTCCAGTACCTTTCCACTTGACTAGGGCTTCTCCTCCCATTATCTTGGGGAAGTTTCATCTGGTCTTTCACTTCATCTTTGAAGTTGTAACTTACATTAACTATTCTTGATTTACCTAAAGTGCTTATTAATTTTGAAAGATACAAAATATATATATAACTATTTTATATTTTTATATGAAACAATAGTATATAAATGAAATAAATAAACTTCAAAACAAAAATTTCAGTTTTTTTGGTAAAACTATGAAATTTAATTGAGTTGAACATCATTATTATTACATTTATACAGTTTCATAGCAGAGTCCTCCATCAATGAAGATTTACATATGTGATGCTGTGTGTCATATAACCAGCCCCAGTGTTGTGGGGCTGCGCCTTCTGGGTTTGTGTAAGTATACTGCAAAATTCCCACATCGGGTAAACCATGCTCCTCAGAATATACCTCTGCTATTAACTTCCACAGGACTAAACTGAAAAGGAATTACAAGTGAGTGATGTCTGTGCTGCGCAAACAATGATATTTGGGGGAAGGTTTAAATTCATACCATTTGATTAATAAAAAGCAAGTCTGAAATTGAAGCAGTGGATTGTCAGATGAACAGGAGAAAATCTGCATTTTCTCATTCTGTCTAAGTCACAGAATACCTTTGAAAGAACGTTTGCTTCTGAGAGAGGTGCAAACACTTCATGCCTCATGT
The DNA here is from genome assembly GCF_004664715.2 of Peromyscus leucopus. Lineage (NCBI taxonomy): Eukaryota > Metazoa > Chordata > Mammalia > Rodentia > Cricetidae > Peromyscus > Peromyscus leucopus. The sequence continues at coordinate 188,287 of NW_023505698.1, read as the reverse complement.
CATTAGTACAGAAAAGGGGAATTTGCCAGATGAATTTCTAGTCAGCCTCATTTCCTAGCACACAAAATAGATGCCTTTTAAGCTCAGAGAGGCCTGCACAAGTCTAACAAGCTGTCATTATGAGCACAATAGCCAGGAGGCTTGAAAGCAGGGCCTTTAATTTTGATGGTTTGAAACTGTCACTTTTGTCAAGTAAAATAGAATTCAATGACTCTGACCTCTAGTGAGGTTCCTTATCTGCTTTACAACAACTAGAAACTTGGTGTGAGGATACAGCCAAGTTTATAGAATGCTTTCCCAGCATGCAAGAGACCCTTCATTGGATTGCTCATGCTACACAAAGCAGGAGCATTGGTACATACTTTAATCTTCACATTGAGGAGGCAGAGGTAGGGATATCAGATGATCAAGTCCTTGTTGGCTGCCTAGTGAGACTGAGGTTAGCCTTGGCTATGTAAAGCCCTGGAAAAGGTTATCAGAAAGTTACTAGTAAGATGTTTTTCATAACAAAGTGTTAACTTTCTTACAGGAGCCCCCTCCACCCTGCATGGTGCACTGTTTACCTTGGCCTGCACCTCTGTTCTTCAGTTTCATTCTGGCTCCTCCTCGCTTTCTCTTCCTGCCCTCTGGGCCTTGTTCAATGTCTCAGTTCTTCTGACATTGAGGTATACATTCAAATCATTTCGGAATTTTCCAAGTAATTAAATAAAAACAACCACATCTAGTTCTCTTTCATGTAATGTTTTCTGTGTGTATTTATTTGTGTGTATCTGAAGATTTCAAGGAAACATTTATTATTTGTGTATGTTCATTTCTCATCTTTTTCAAAAAGAAGTTTCTTTTAAACAAAGAGGAAATTTGATATTTAATTTCACTCTTTATCCTGTTTCTCACCTACATCATCCCACGGAGATGAGGCAAAAAACTATTCCATCATGATACAATGCTTACTGAGTTGATAACACAACTGTTTCCTTTTGCAACAGATTTTATTTTACATGATTTAAATGCCATTTATTTTCATTCACTGGATGATTTTTTTCATTATTCCATTGGTATTTGTTTTAGTTTTAAGTGTGCAACAAATAAGAGAGTATATTTGAGAAATGTTTTTAGCACATAAAATGTTTATGAATTGATTAGTAGTGAATTCATCCAATTTGCATATATTTCAAAACATTAAAAATAGGGCAAGAAAAAAGTATGATTCTGTCCATCTGTGAATGATTGGTGATAGATCATCGGTATTGTGAATTTATATGGTTGTTTTCATAACCTCTCTTAACAATTTTAGGTATAAGTTTTCCATCAAATGTGTTCTAGCTATGTAAAATATAGTTTTTGATTATATGCTATTTTAATATGCATTTTATTTATATATAAATAAATAAGCTGGTATATGACTTTTAAAATAAAGTGGCATACAACAGCAGTTTTAATTTGTGAAAACGGCATTCTATTATACTTTGTTCAATATTTATTTTACTGAAGATTGTCTTGTTTCATGTTCATTTTGTTTACTTCTTATACACAATACCTAATTCCTGGTTAATTTTTCATGGGGAGTACATCACATTGCTATGGTGAGTCCTTACTGATATTTTTATATCCCTATTATTCTAATAGCTTCAATGACATCTATGGTGAGTTCTTACTGATATTCCTATATCCCTATTATCCTAATAGCTTCAAAATGACATCTAATTCTGTAGACTCTGGCAAACAAAGAAGATATTACCTTAGATATTTCCATGTACCAGAATAGGCTAGTTTCATTTTTATTAATTAATAGCCATTGTAATCCACAAGGGCCATACCTTAAAGCACACTTGTGCATTCAAAATTGTGTCTTCCCAATGTTTTGTCCTTCCAAATATACTTCAACTTGTTTCTGTTCTGTTGCATCTGAGTAGTTTATGAGTTTTCCAGGGCCACCCTAACATCACCATCAACTGCGTTGCCTAAAACAACAGAAACTAATGCTGTCACACTTCTGGAGACTGAGTCTAAAAGGTAAGAGGCCTCCAGGCTATCTTGGCTTTATAATCTTTTGTAATCTAAATGAATTGAGGATTTTCCAAGTCTTCAGACTCTGTCCTCTCTTTATTAATAATTTCCCCCCTCTATCTAAGTATGTAGCTCACATCTCACTACATACAGTAAAGTGAAGGCAAGACATAATGTCCACTCTGCTTGCAAATCTCAACTAAATGGCTAAGCCCACCGCTTACAAGATCTACACTTTTTTTGCCAGCTGAGTTTTCTGCAATATCTGTCTGTCTTTCTATCTATCTATCTATCTATCTATCTATCTATCTATCTATCACCTATCTGTTCTTCTTATTTACAAGAAAACCTAGTCTCTTAGTATCCAATATCATGCAACTAATCCTTTTGGAGAGCCCACAAGAAAGACCTTTAATGTTAATATTTTTAGCAATCAGTCTATATAAGGCAATGTACTTTTTTTCCTGCTTGTATTTAATTTTTCACTTGTGATTACCTAATTCCTAAGTCACACATACATTTGAAAGCTAAAATCCCTATTTGTTTCTGTGTCTCATATGATAAAGTATATCACAAAGTAAGTGATTTAAAGGAAACAAAAATATACTCAAATTCATAGAAACTAAAAATATGAATAAGTCATTACCCAGCAGGCCAGGCTTGCTCTGCACACTGACCTACTGTTTTTTGTTCCTATCTTTTGCTGGTTCCAACTATTTCTGATCCTCCATGCGACACTGACATCATTTATTTCTCTGCCTCCAGCTTTATGTGACTTTCTTATTTAGGACTCACCCTAATCTAGTGTGAACTCATTTTAAGAAATTACATTTGAACCTATTCCACCTCAAAATGAGGTTATATTCTCAGACTCTGAGAAGACATGAATTTGAGTGGCCTAAATCAATTCAGGCTAACTCCTGTCAGCCAAAACAACCACGAGAAATAGGGTACCCCAAATTCAAAATGAATTTCTTCAATGTATGGAGAAAAATGGAATAGTCAGGGAAAATGTAGAAGGTCATCAGACCATAATAACCACAAAGCCAGAACCATAAGGAGCCCAAGAAGAGGATGCTGGAAGTGATAGGAGATGTACACATAAGGAGCCATGGCCAATGATTCCTACAAAAAAAAAAAAAAAAAAAAAAAAAAACCTAAAGTGATGGATTGAAGGCTATTGTTTCAATAGGGTTCAGTAAATTGTATGTAAGGGTTAAATATCAACTTGGATGCAGGGGAATATTCTTTTCATTTAACTCTTACATTTTAAGCTTTTGAAATTTTAAGGTGAGATTTTCATTAGGCTTGCATTATGTATATTTCTCTGTACAAAAATATCACATTTAATATATATTTATGTACTTTAAATATTTAAACTTATTAAAAATGAGTTAAGGTAAACATTTTTCTCTAAATCTAACTAAGCCTATGTAAACAAAATAATACAGGGAATGGGAGGTTTATAATACGAGGTGAACTACATGTAATTTATATTTTTTTATGCTTGCTTTATAGGACACTTAAAATTTATTTTGAAGATGGTTTTGAGACTCAGTTAAGAGTCTCAAAACAACTAATAACTACTGGTTTAGTAGAGTTTGTAGACAACAGAATAATCTCTCTGAATGCAAATCATATTTTCCTGGATATTTGTTCTATATTTGCCTATCATTTTAGGAGCGTCATTATCAGCTGTAGGATATGCTTGATCTGTCTTTGTATTGTTTCTTTCAGTGAAGTCCTGTAACAGCTTCCACTGAGCAAAACAACACAAGTGAACTTTCTTCCCTGCCGCCAGCAGTGCTGATTTGATGACAGGTTTTTTTTGTTTGTTTGTTTTGTTTTGTTTAATAAAGCTGAATGATCATCATCAGCTCACAGCTCTCTTCTCCTGAGCACTGGTTGTCAGATCAAGATCTTATTGGCATCAGTCATATCAGTAGACTAGTAACTTAACTAGCTGCTACGCCATGTCTGTGCACAGATTAGATACCCACTTAGATGTTTTCCTTAGCCTTATCTTCTGCTTAGCTGGTGAATGAAAAGGCCCCGTGTGATATCACAGGGTGTGGGTTTCATTCCTTTTCTACTTCATTTTCTCCCATCCTTGTGCCATGTTGAGGTAATTTTTATTTATTTTTATTTCTTGGTAATCCATGCTGTTTCAGGGAAACCATTTATTTTCCTATCACCAGCCATAGTTTAAATATCTGATTATCCAAATGACTCCCTGCAATTCTTACCCAAACTTTATATAAGAAAACATGCTGTGGAGATTTGAATATTTCTGGTGAAAGAACTCTTTTGGTTCTATATTTTTCTCTACCTGCTGTGGATATAATGTTTTAGGATTTGTTTCTATGTAATTAATAGATTTTATGAATAAATCTTATTTCCCTACTATACTCAAACCTATGACCTTGGTTCCTGAACACTGAATTTCCTGTGTATTGTTTTAGTATACAGACTGTTAACTATTGAGGTGTATCAGAAGAGTTGAGTAGCATTGGATCAGGTGATAATCAAAGCCATAAAACAACCTTAAGGTTTTATTTTTGGTTTTGGTTTTGGTTTTTGCTAGTAAAGAGCTCTTACTGCAGCTTTGTCTTAAACTGTATGAATTTTTCTAAATAACCATCTCCTAAAGGAAATATTCAAGATTCTACTAGATAAAACTTCAAAAAAAATTTCTAAGTGAAAAAGAAATGTTAATAACTGTATCATTGTTTTCATACACAATAGCATATTACTCTGTGCTCTTTCCAGTGTATCCTCTGTACTTTGAGTCTCAAGTGTCCCCTCAAAGGCCCATGTGCTAAAGATTTGTTCCCCAGGGTAGATGTTATCAGGACATGTGCCTGGAGAGGGGCTGAGGTCCATGTTCATGAGGAGGATTGTGGGGCTCATGTCCAGGTGCTAGTTCTTCAGTTAGCAATGCTTTACTGAAGGCTGTGGCACCTTTAGTTGGTAGGGCCTGAGTACTGGAGCAGATCTCTTGTGCCAGGCATTTGACTGTGGTAGCCTGACTCCAATTTCTAGTCTCTCTCTTCTTTCACTTTGTGAACGCCTGTGCTCCATAATACAAATACCAAGAACTGAGACAAATACCATGATGCACTAAAACATCAGAACCTGCAAGCTTTCCTTTTCATCTTTGTTCCCTGACTCAGGGTATGGGCCATGTCAAGGCATAGAAAGTTTTGTCCATGATCTCTGTCTTGGCATGGTCCTTAAGCTATAAAGAAACAGATCATGTACAGGACACTTGAACCTATGAGCCCTGTGAGCCCAATGAGCCCAACTTAACTTTTACTCTTTCAGTTAATTAACTCCAGTATTTTGTTATTGTGACATAAAACTACTCACACAGTATCTCACAAAACTCATTATAAATGCAAATTCTAAAATTGACTTAATTAAATTAGACCTTCTTCAGAGTAGATCTAGAATTCTGTATGTGGACAAGCTGTGTTGGTTATGGCCATGTGAGGTGCAAGTCTCCTGCTCTAAGAAGCAAAAGTAAAATGTAGCTGATGCTCCTAGTACTAAACTTTTGGATCTGTCTCCATTTCTTTCATAAAGATGGCTCATAGCCAGTGACTGAATCCAGTAAATATATTAAATGAAGTAAGATATCTTGCCATTTCAACAATCAATGTGTAGCTGAAGTTTTCCTGGTCCTGCCTGGAACCAAGGCCCCACAGTCCCGTGGCCCCACAGTCCTGTAGCTGCTCAGACCCAAGTAAACACACAGAGGTTTATATTAATTAAAAGTGCTCAGCCATTAGCTCAGGCTTACTGCTGACTAGCTCTTACACTTAAACTCAGTCCATTTCTGTTAATCTATATGTTGTCACATGTTCTATGGCTTTACCTGTCTGCCATTACATGCTGCTCCCTGGACAGCAGGCTCCTGTCTCCTGATTCAGCCTTTCTCTTCCCAGAGTTCTCATTCTCTGCTTATCCCATCTATACTTCCTGCCTGGCTACTGGCCAATCAGCATTTTATTTATCAACCAATCAGAGCAACACAATTCACAGTCTACAGAGTGACATCAGCCATCATCAATGCTTCCTATTAGTGTTAGCAAAATCTTCTTAGAACTGTGCCTTAGTCTGAGATACCCTCAGCTGAACTATCCTTCCCTTCTCTTCCTGCTTCTTGGTCATATTTATGCCCTGACCATAATATCATGACAGTCATTTCAGACTTCCTCCTCTGCAAAATGTTTCTTCCCAAGGTTCCTTTCCATGGCTAATCCTACCTACTATCAACCTATAAGAGACCCTGGTTAACCCAACTAGCTCCAAATAAGCCAAGAACTGAAGAAGTTTGGATTTTTTTCTTTCTGCAGGTCTAAATTAAGAAGTTCTGTTTGATGTTCAAGCCCAATAACCAACTCCTCGGCTTTCTCCACTGTCATTACAGCTATCAACTGGTGATGATCATAGCAGGCTTACTAGGAATAACCAGTTACCTCCTGAGATTATCATGTGATGGCACAACACATAGCATTAGTGTTGATTTTGTAGAAAGGAAAGAAAGTAAACAATTCAGTAAGAATGTTTGACTTCTAAGGGATAAAGAAAATAAATTCTGTCTCAATTTTCAGCTGGTAGATATTAAACTGTCCTTTATGTGGTCCTTCAAATGCCTGTGAACCTGAATCCTTTATTATTACATTATTCACATTAGTGTATTCACAGTAAGCAAAATGGGCACCACAATTATACCACATAATATATTAGCATATGATGCTCATGGATTGCACATGATGACTTACACTTTGCTTTTTTTATGTCTTCAGTTTTTCAAGAAATGAGGGATAATTACAGAGAATTGTTGAAGACAGTCAAAACATTAAAAAAAATAAGCATGGAGCCGGGCGGTGGTGGCGCACACCTTTAATCCCAGCACTTGGGAGGCAGAGGCAAGGGGATCTCTGTGAGTTCGAGGCCAGCCTGGGCTACCAAGTGGGTTCCAGGAAAGGCACAAAGCTACATAGAGAAACCCTGTCTCGAAAAACCAAAAAAAAATAAAAAATAAAAAATAAAAAATAAAAAAAAAAAAAAAAAAATAAAAAAAATAAGCATGTCATGTTTTTACATTTGCACACATCTCTGAAAGCATCACCCAGTTCAACAAAATAGAACATTTCTTTCATTATTGTGTTTCCCATTGTGTCTCATCCCTTCTGCTTAATAATTTCCTGTTCAAAATATAATTACTATTTTCATTTCAAACACTTTATTTATTTATTGTTAATAGTTCAGAACATCATATAAATGGAATAGTACTATACTCTTTTATGCCAAGCTTGATTTATGAAATACATATTACAGAATCTATTTTGCATAGTTTTCCTACCATTTAAGTTATGTTATTGAAATAACCATGGCCACTAGTAAAAGTAGATATCAAACTAAATGTAAATAAACTTTCCAGTATGAATAATTCACAATATTTAAATAATACTATTTGTAACTTTTCAGTTGTTAAAATGTATAAGATATTTAGAGTTAACAATAGAGTTGGCTAAGATCTTTGAAAGTGTTGGGAAATAGAGAAAGAATTTTATATAAAATATGAGTGTGAATCAGTATGGGCAGAGAAATAAATACCTGGCATTAAGTTGTATATTATTCCCAAAATGTATTTGTAGAGCCAGCACTTACTAGGAAATAGTGACTCTGGAAGTATAATCTAGTTAAGATGAATCCAGTCTAGATTAGGATGGGTCCTGAACTCAGTAGGCCTGGTGTTCTCCAAAGAGATGAAACACACTTGTAATCTCAGTGGTACAAGGTAGAGTGGCCTTTGCCAGTGGCCACCTTTACTCAGTGGCCATTAGGTAGAGTTCTCATGTGTCTGCCATTTTGTTTCCTGAGGTTTAGTTTGTCTGAAGTCAACCATGTTTTAAAATTACTGTATGTTAAACCCAAAAAATATAAACAATGTATAATTGTGAAATCCTGAACAGTGTAACACAATCTTATCATTGTCGTCCTCTACCCTTGCCTGAGTGAAAACTATGCATTGAGAACAGTATTTTTGCTAGCATATCACCTCATCTACCTTCCCATTGGTAGGAGTGTCTACCTCAGCTACAGATGACTCTTCTCTGGATCAGGATCTGCATCCAGGTCTTTCTTCCTAATTCAACTTAATAATGGGTGCCAAGCAGAAGAGCAGAGATGCTGATGCTGAGGGCTTAGTTTTAATGACATAGTCCTTCTGCTTCATTATTATTCTTCATCTCTGACTAGAGTCCTTGATTCCTTCCTGTCACTGTAATGACACATGCTGATGAAAATTTCCTCAGGGGAAGGAAGGCCTTACTTCCCAGGTCACCTTCTCTGTCTTTGAGGGAAGTCAGGACACAATCTGGAGGCAAGAACCATGGAGGAACACTACCTACTGGCTCCTCCCTACTCCTTTCCTGGTTCATGCTTGACTAACATTTTTATAGCCTTGGACCACCCAAGGAATATTGTTGACCACAGAGGGCTGGACCTTCTCATATCAATTAATAATCAAGGTAATCCCTTCAGGTAAGCCTACAGAACAACATGATTTACACAATTCCTCAGTTGTACTTCTCCTCTCAAATGATTCCAGGTAGGTTGACACTTAAAACTGACTAAAGGAGACAAGTTTATAAATGTATCACGAAGCATACAGATATAGAATAAAATGAAGCATATAGACAGTCATACATTTTGTGGAGGGGCCCCAAAATAGTTTGACCACACAGCAGCCATGACAGGCTTAGGGGCCTAGACACAGCTTCTCTGACAGGCTTACTGGCAGGCAACACCTATTTAATCTGCATATACTGTCATGTAAGATCCTACTGTTCTGATTACAAAAGTAGTTGAGTCAATATTTCTCATTCAACCAAAAGGTGCATTTTAAAACAAACTGAAACAAGGAGAGAAAACAAAAAAAAAACAAAACACTCAAACACTTCCTTGTCTTTCCAGAGTTGGCTTAGCTGCATTATGAAACATCACGTGTTTGCTTCTGGCCCAGGATTTGTTACTTTGAAATTATAAAGTGTTATTTTCAAAGTCCTGTGTATCTGTACACATGTCCCTGCAGGAACAAAATGTATAAGCAGAGGTGTTGATGGCAGTTTTGCCTTGCAGCATCTGAATATTATTTTACTCCGTGGAGCATTTTACTAACATCTTCATTTCTGTCTTCATCTCCTGTCTTCATAATTGATCTGCAGGCTGGGCATTCTTGGCTGTGAGACACTCAAAGGGCTTCACCATGGTGTGTGGAGCGGGTTGCTAGGCAACCTCACCTGCAATGGCTCTTTTGCTCCGCTCTTAGGGTTGTAGCCTGGTTTCTGGAGAATCTAAGTCAAATACTACTTTGCACCTTCTAGCAACCTTTTAATTATTAAAGAAGTGTTTAATGAAGGTGATAAATTATGATCTAGAAGAGTAATACATTCATATTGTCCACTTAGGCTTTCTTTTAGAGCGTTTTATTTTATCATAATATGCTCCTATAATGTATTTGGATAAAATCCACTCTCCATTCCCTTCAACCAATTTCTCCTCTCTGTCTTGTCTCTTTTCTCCTCATTACTTCCTGATCCCTCTCCCTCCTTCCTCTTGTCTCTCTGTATCACTCAACCTGTTGCCCTGCATTTAAGGTTGCAGCTCACCATGCCCGGATGGCTCTCTGAGCTCGGTGTAATATGGAGGACTCCCTTTGGGCAGCAGGACTCCCTCTCTACCTTGTTTGGATAGTGTCTCTGGGCCAAGATGCCTGACCTTATTTGGTGGATGACTTGCAAGAAAGCTCCCTGCAAATGTTGTATGACTCAGTACACAAGCCCCCTCCTCCCCCATTCCTCTGTCCTCAATCAGGTCTGCCTATATAAATTAGGTACTCCCCCCACTTTGTTCGTCAGTCCCTTTTTCCCATTCAGGCTGTGGAAGTTGACCCGTGACCTTAATAAACTGAGCTGTCTCACTGTAGCCGACTTTTGGAAGTTTTTCCATTGTACTCATGGCCGTCTGAACTCTACTAGCAGCTTCTCCATCTGCCCTTGTGGACTGGTGGCCAAGGACTCTGAAGAAGGGAGACCCACATCAACCCACCCTCTTCACTGAGTCCATTCAATGCTGCCAGGTTGTGGTTGGGTGTGGGAAGATTTCCTGAGGCTGGGCAGCTTCTCAGGGGTGTGTCCCTGAAGAAAATGGACTCTCTCTTCTCAGAAGCCATAAGTTACAAATAACTTCTCAACTAGGAGTAGGATTTAATGATCCCTTGCCCATCCATTCTGGGGTTTGGATGGCTTGATCTTGTCCAGATCAGTCCCAGCAGTTGTGTGTCCATGTGTGCAAATGAACTGTAATGTTCAGAGTATACAGTTTGCTCTGGCTCTTACAGTCCTTCTACACTCTCTTCTGTGATAGTCTTTTAGCCCTGGTGGGAGGGATGTGATACAGCTGTCTCATTTGGAGGCAAGCCCTCCATAGTCTCTTATCCTTTGCACAGTGACCAGCTGTGGGTCTCTGTGTTAATCACCATCTACTGTGAAGGGAGCTTCTCTCTTCAGGATAGACAGGTGAACTTATCTACGCTATAAAGAAAATGATTTACAGGCAATTTATTATTACAGTGTCGATTTAGTAGTAGTAGTAGTAGTAGTTGCTAGGGCTCTAACCTAGCAAGCCATAGGTTTGGGTACCATGTGTGCATGAGTTCTATCTTGTGAAGTAGGCTCTGAATAAGTATTTTCAGGTTTTCACTGTGAATTTCCTTTTTTTTTATTCAAATAATACCTTCATGGTTATTGATGTAAGAGCTTAACATTTCAATCATACTGTGGATTTGATTAGTGTAATGGTTAGTTTTCATTTCCAATTTGACCCAACCTAGTATCAAAAGGGCTTTTGAGAAATCTGTGAGGGATTTTAACAACTGTGTTAATTAATGTGGTCAGTGATTTGGGGAATCAAAGGCATGGCCTTCTGTCATTGAGCATCCATAGTCCTCTGCTGTCTTCTCACAAGGTGCACTGGTTGGTTAGCTCAGACATGCAAAGTCCTTTCTTAAATGCAATCCGCAATTATGTACCTGAGTTTGTTTCTTCTTGAACCAGGGTAGATGGTGAACAAGCCCCCTTGCAGCAGTGGTGATGGATCTTCCAGGGCTTTTCCTGTGTGACCAGGGACACAATAGACATTATAGCTTTGACTGTTTGCATAATGGACATTTTATCGTTCTGCTTTCATTTTCATCCTCAGTTAACCACCATTCTCTGCCATTTTTCCCAAGAAAGGTATTAATGTGTAATCTCAGGCTCAGTCACCTGTATGCAATGGAAAGTTCACATGGTGACATGATGGGAAATGTGCCATGGGAATAAAACACAAACACAGACATGGCTGAATTGTCTCCTGAGGACGATTTATGCATTTATTATATTGAGACATAATTGGATAATCTGTATAGGTAAATTGAATGGTTGTGGTACAGATCACCCAGGCTTTTCCTCCTGAATGTATTATCCTGCTTTCCTTGAGTAGATCTTCAGAAAGGGGTCAGTGATAAATTGCAGAGATCAGAATTGTTTAATGTAATCTGCTCTGGGGCATATTCTCTCTACTTGGAATCACTTCATCTTCACACAAAGTGAGTGTCTTACTTGGTTCAACGTTTTTTAAAGTAGCACAAATGTGAATAAAATTAGGAGAACAGGAATTTTCCTTCTAAACTGCTTAAAAACAGAAGATATACATGAATGAATAAGAAATTAGTAAGAAATGCACAGGATGACTATTTTATTAACTGTCTCGAATATTGTTTGGGGACAAAATAAAGTGAAGTTTTACCAAAGCTTAATTATGTAGAGACCGTGGTAGACCACTAATGCAGAGACATCTTGCACTGGAAATTTTTTAATCTCCAGGATATAATTAGGTACAGAGAAGATTTAGTGAAAACAATTATACACAACAAGGCATGGAATACAGTGCACTAAACATTTCAATTCCTCTCTGTTGACCTCTCCATTTGGCAGTCTTTCCTATATGTCTCCTTTCTGTGCATGCTGAGGAACTTCCTTTGATGACCATTTTATCTTTAAATCTGTCAACATCCTTGCTTTTTAAGTTGTAGATTCAATGTTTTATGTTACAGCTGTTCAAATTTAGTAATAGTAGTAGGCTTTAGTTTCAATGATAATAAACATGTGTTGCAGTGTGGAAAGAACTCCCTTGTACAAGATGCAGAGTGGTTAGACACCTGTCAACTATGATGATAAGTGGGAAGGTCATGTCAAGGATGAAGAGACAGACAGTGCTGTGTGACAGGGCAGATGCATTTGGAAATACCCAGAGTGTTATAGATGGGGTACACAAAGTCTCCAGGGCTGATGATGCAAGGGATAGCTGATGGGTGGGCAGTCATAGAGGAAGACGCCTTGTGTTCCCATTACTCATTCTTACTTCCACAGGAATTCAACAGGAAGGCAGGACATGAATGCTGTCTGTGTTTTTTTTTTATCATGTCATTTTCCTTATTCTTTACTATTTGGGGTGTAAATATAATAGTTCTTTTTTTAAAATTCCATTTCTATTCATATTTTTTTTATTCATGATCAACTTTCTATCTGAACAAACACCTTAATCTTTTATGGATCACTCTCAGCACCTAAGGTGCACATCCTCTTCCTGATCTTCAAAATCTGCATTAAAATATTGAAGTGATTTTTTTTCCTACTTAAATTTGGGGAGGCAGATCTCATTACAAATTAGTTCCTAAAAATGACAGTGTAATTTTACAATGAGGCTATGAAAAGAGTTCCAACGTTAGTTTCACTATTTGTTCCAGTGTTTATTTCATCTTATTTTTCTTACATCTTTGATGCATGTAAAACTGAACATGTCCTTTCCTTGTAAGAGTTTTGGGAGAGTTTATCTTCTTATTTTGATTTATATAACTATTATTTATATAATAAAACTATAATTTATTTATATAACTATAACTATTATTATATATTCTTGTATAAATGATAGACTTGGAATGAGGTAACCAAATTGAGAAATATTTGGTTTTAAAATATAGATATGTGTCATATTTTCTTTAACTGTTTTTAACTATAATTGCTTTATCCTCAATCTATGTAGCTGTGCACAGAATCATTATTTTTGAAATAAATGTGCTTAGAACAAAAGTTGTTTAATATAAAAAAATCCTATGTCTTCAGGAAAATTATTTCTTGATTTTTATCTAGACAATTATTCCATATTCTTTCTGGAATTTTTCAATGGTCACAACATCATTGTATGGACAATGCAGTCAAAGATTCATAGATCATATCTCAACAACTTTAAGTTGATTCTGATATCTCATTGGCCAGAAAAGCAATTGTTTTCAATATCAATATATGATAATTAAGCATAACATTTATAACAAAAACAACAACATCAGCACTGGAAAAGTTGGCTTAGTGTATGAAAGAACTTGCTGCCAAGCCTGATCTGAGTTCTACCTAGAACTGACCTTGTAGATAAAGAGAAATGACTCTACAAGTTGCTGACTAACCCCATATGTACGCCATGGCACATACAGGCACACATAAGGACAGATGAAAGGAAGAAAGGAAGGTAGAAGGAAGAAAGAAGAATGAAGGAAGGGAGTTAAAAAAAAATTCGAGTGCCACTAAGATTAGATAAAAATCTGAACCTGTTAAAGCCTGGGCATGGGCCAATCAGAAAGAAGAGATGTACCACACATTGTAATGAGGCTACTTGATACTGAGATATTTTGATATTTCCTTCCAATTTGTACATTAGTGTTTTCACGCTTTCCACTTCAAAATGCCATCTCCATGACATTTCCTTTGAAGAGTCCACAAACAGGCTAGGCAGTGTGCCCTGGTACACATGTCCTTGCTAATAAATGTAATTGTATTTATATATGAGAAAAATGAAAGGAATGGTAAGTATGACTAAACAAGAAAAAGAGGCTAGCCCTACAAGATATTCTGTCTACTACCAAAAGGCTAAATAACCATCTATCTGTCTGTCTGTCTATCATCTATGTACCTACCTAACCTATCTATCAACGATCTCTGTGTGTTTTCTAGTGCTGACAGTATATGTGGGCATGGTGCTGTGTTAGGTTTTACTCCAGAAACAGCTTTCCAACCTTCATGAAGAGCCCTTTCAGCCCTAGGGTGGGAGGGTGTTCATTGGTAAGTCATGTTTATATTTTAACTCAGAATTACGCAAGCAAAATCTTGGGGTTTTTTTTTATGGTGAAAGTGTTCATCTTGAAGGTAGAGCTTAATTATTCCCCATAGATCTAGATGGGAAAAAAATTTTAATTTTGAAAGCAATTTTTTTTTTCAGAAAGAAATTTACTCAGTCTCCATAAAAACCTCACCAGGGAAGTCATACAAATTCATTTAAATTGTGTATATATGTATATATACATATACTCACAATTTAATACCTATATATAGTCTGAAAAATTTCTCCTTTATAATTATCAGGTGTTGATATTAAGATAGAGTCTTTGTAGAATTCTCTACTGCACACAAATCCTTAATATTATGTTGCTTCTGTTAAATTCAATTTTTTATAAATATTTATAGTGAGGAGATAAGAAGTACTGTACAATTCTGTTTTGTTTTATATGCATTTATTTTCATATATATATATATATATATATATATATGCCTGATATTACTTCCTAGCATTGGTAATGTGCACTTTCTGACAGATATTGAGTTTCTTCTTTAACTTAGACAACATACTCAATAGTTGGAAATTTATGCAAAATAAGATTACTGTGGTCTGAGTGCTCTGCCCCTACAAAACTTTTCTCATAAAATATAATCCCCCAAGCTAAAGACCTAACTCAGTGGTAGAGGGGTTGCCTATAAAGCTCTATCAATAAATGACTGAGTGAATAAGTAAATAATAGGAATCTGAACCCCAATCTATTGATAGTAAACTGAGAAGCACCTGGGGTTGAAGGGTGTCTTGAGGATAAACCCTTATGAAAGAGGTCAGTGTATAATATCATTTTTGTCAGTGGGAATCCAAACAGAAGTCATCCAACAATGAACTCTTAGGAGGCATCTGCTGGTTAGAGCTTTCAGTCTACAGAGATGTGAGTGGGGAGCTCTAGTTGTTACTCAGTGTCTGCTGTTTCACAGTGGTAGCTTGAGCTAAGGAAGGCAGTCAAAAATCATCCCAACCCACCATTTCCTTGTTCCATCACTGGCTCAGAACATAGTGAAATGTCATGATTTAAATGCAAAAACGAAACAAAAACAAAAACAAACAGAAAGCTCATCTAATAAAATAAAATACGACCCATAGTTAAATAAACTGCCCAGTGGCTTAAGATGTCAAAGCATCTATGTGTTTTCTCAGCTTTATGGTGAACAAAGCTTTTGGAATACTATGGAATTACCTTGACACATAGTTATTAACTTGCTTTAACAAATGAAAGAGAGGAACTAATACTCTGTTGACAATCTAATTCACACTGCCATGTTGGAATAACATGCATCCACTCAATATCTAGATAAAGGAATCCACTCTGTTTAGAGAGTACATTCTTTTTATATAACTTAATGGTTTACAAACTAAGGGTGTGTCTAAAGATTCTCTAAGAAACAAAACATTTTTTCTATTTCTAATTACTTATGAGGCAAACATCTCACATACTTATGCAACTATGTGTGCATCATGATACAGTAGTCTCCCTAGGATATGTGTGTGTGTGTATGTATATGTATATGTATATGTATATGTATATGTATATGTATATGTATATGTATATGTATATGTATTCATCCTTCTGGTCCTCTGGTTAATAAAGTTTCTTTAATACAACCTCCACATTAACTAACCCATGTCAGCATAGTGGGGTGGATTATGGTTCTCTTCTATATCTCTCATACACTGGTCCAACATGTTTTCTTTTTTTTCTCTGTCCTCTCTTAAACACGCCACAATTGCTTTAAACACATTTTTCACTTTCAGTTATAATCCAGGCTGTGGAAAGTTTGCCTAAAGTGATCATTCTGGAAGTGGCTTCCATTTGTTAGCCTGTCACATAGGTTATCAATCTTCAAAGAAGAAAACTCATAGACATATAACCATGCTGATATATGATGGAATACATAAAACCTGAAAGAAATTTGTCTGGAAGAAGCTGTTAGAAATACATCAAATAAAAGCTTGATGGTTTTGAAACAAGTGTTTAATAGCCATGCTTAAACTTTTATAAATGACTATCAAGCTACCAACTATTTAAAAATATTACATAGAAAACATTCCCCTAAATTTATTCAACCCAGGATCACACAATGTTAAGATTAGTAAAAGCATGATTTCACTCATAAACCTCTCGTTAAAGTATTGTATTACTGATTAAGGCCTCCTATTTGGAATCACAGTTATCTGTACAGAGTTATACAGACATTACTTGAAAGCTCTTTTGAGACCAGAGCTATTTGGACTTTGTTCTTTTAACATTTTGGCCTTTTGTTTCTATGTTATATCTGCTATTAAATTTTAACAGTGATTGTGTTTTCTCTAATGTGTGAGAATTACAGTAATAGGTCTTTCTGTCTGCATTTTTCTTTATGTGTTTAGGTCAGTAATATATTTGAAATAGTACAAATAATGAATGGGAAAATTGTATTTAATTGTGATGTTTGTTATTTAGACTGTCTGGTTAGGATTGTCACCATGTTTTCATCACAGAAAACTCTGTCCAATGAAAATGAAGACTTCAAGGGAAAAACAGAAGTGGGTCCGTTGCCCTGTCTCTTGGAGGCAGGGCTCCCACACCCACCTCTTTCAGTGATCTCTCAGGATTCTTGCTGCTTTCCACCTCCTGTCTAAATTGTCCACATTTTGTAGCAGGAATTTCAAGGGCTCCGAGTAAGCAACTGCTTCTTGTTTCTTCAGCTACGACTTCTCTTACTTGAAAGACAGCATTCCGTATTTCCTTTTAAACTGTGACACGAAATAAGTTCTCCATTTCTTGTTACTTTTTGTTTCTAACGTTTCTCAATTAAGACTGACAGCTGGGGAACTGAACTAGGCCCTCTGAATGTGGGTGACACTTGGGTGGCTTGATCTGTTTGTGGGGTCTCTGACAGTGGGACCAGAATTATTCCTAGTGCATGAACTGGCTTTTTGGAGCCCATTCCCTAGGATGGGATACCTTGTGCAGCCTTGATGCAGGGGGAGGGGCTCAGTCCTATCTTGACTTGGTGTGCCAGACTTTGTTGACTCCACATGGGAGGCCTTACCTCCTCTGAGGAGTGGATGGGGGGTGGGGGAGGTTGGGGTGGGAGTGGGAGAAGGTGAGGGAAAGGGACCTGTGGTTGGTATATACAATAAAGGAAATTTTTTAAATTAAAAAACATAATTACATCATTTCCTTCCTTCCATTTCCAACTTTTGACTCTTGTGAGACACAAGAATATATCATAGAGATGCAGCTGTGTATTAAAGCTGAACTTTGACCAGCCAAGGGTCTGTCAAAAGGCAAAGCCATTTATAATGATTATTTGGTGTTACCCAGCCCTTAATATTTCAGCTGTCTTCTGCTATGAAATCCTTGCGTGCCCAGACCAACTGGTAAGCAATTCAGCTCCCAAGACCTGCTGTATCTACTAAGTTACTAAGTGGCCTGCTGTGCTTGGGAGACAAGCTGGCAGGAGACACATAGCTTTGTTTCCTGTGCTAATGAAGCTCAGACCATCATCCCCTTGCCTTGAGAAGGCCTAGCAGTTCTCCAGAGCATTTTGACTGAGGATCAAAGAGGTTTTACATATCAAGGTGAGAGATAAAACAACATTCCTGAGGAGGCAGGGAACCAGTGCCCAGGGAAAGAAAGGGCAGGCATTTTCTGTAGACAGGGACAGAACAGCATGGCAAGAGAGAAGAGAGGACAACAGTGGTTCCTTAGAGGGTAAGCAGATCTTGAGTAGAATTTTCTGAGTGCCAGGAGTAGAGAGTAGCAGAGATGGAAAAAGAGGATACAGAGGACGAAGATGAGGTTGAAAGCATAGGAGTTAGTCGTTAGCTGGACTATGAGGGATCTGGATGGAACTGTAGATATAGAGACAGAATTTCATCCCAGAAAAATAAAGTAGACAGGTAAAGAGCTTGTTATGTCTAGAGGTATTCCTGCCTTGAATGCCTGGTGGAGCTATAGCTGAATTGATGTAATTTGGTTTTAGAAGAATAAAGTTAACTGACATAAGAACATAGTGTACGTAGTTTTTTTCCCTGATATCCCATGAGGGACATAGCAAAGCCCTGTTGGACCCTGGGGAATCAATACTTGACCATTCCCAGGCCTCCCCTTGTTCTACCTCAAATCTATGGCCTCCTTTTCTATAAGTGCTGTTGTTTTACACACAAAACACACACACACACACACACACACACACACACACACACACACACACACACACAAAAATGTATAGCATGAATCTTGAAAGTTCTTATAAATAAAATCAAACCTGAGCCAGGTATTGGGGTGAACTGGAAGATCAGAGAACCAGAACAAGCCACAGCTAACCTCACCTGGCCAACTCCTCAGCTGATCTTGTTTCCTCAGACTGGAAGCCTCTGTGTCCTCATATCCGAATGGCTCTCAGCTGAACTGTGCTGCTAGAAGCCTGAAAGCTTAAACAGCCAAATGCTTAACCAGCCAAATGCTTCTAGTTTCTGGTCCTCATACCTCAAATGTGCACACATAAATATAAAAACACAGTTTGATTGGTGTCATGTGTGTGTATGCGATTTCAAAGCTGACCAGTTGGTATTGGATAACTCATTAAGAGGTCATCCCTGGAGAAAACTATTTCTCTTGTTCTCAGCACTCCTTAACCACCCGTAGTTCTTTGTTTAGGGATGGAACCCTGTGACATTTTCCCTTCCATGTCAGTATGTCTATGGGTGCTGAGCTTGTTTATGTCTTGTTTGGGCAGCTATGTTGGTCAAGTGTTTTAGGTGAAGCTCTGCCAAGATGTGGTGGATAAATCTACAATACAAACCCTGCACCTAAGGTTTCTAAGTTACTATTGTGAGGAATGAGAAAGGTAGCTAATACACTTCCCCAAGGGCAAATGGTTATCTGATATAAAATGAGTCAACTTAAGCTGGACTTAATGAAAATGTGTTTATTCATTTTCACATGTCACTTTCATAAGTAAATAAAATAAACTTTATCTGCTTTGTAGTCTGTACAAATAGTTAATATAGAGAAAGGCATAATGCATGCATTTCTTTTGGCTGAAAAATGATGATAGATTGTTCTGTAATCAAAGTTTCCTATTCAATGGTGTAGCTCTGACATATAACATTTTAGCTTCCTTTTAAGTTTGAAGTTTTATGGAGATGATCATGGTTCAAGACAGATATTTTTTCATAATTCCTCACAACTGTGCATATTCTCAAAATGTGTTCTACATGTCCCCAATTTTATGTGCCTATTGTATGACTGGCATTCTAATTTGAAGTAATTTAAAATGGTGCGTATTTGAAGTCAGGCATCAAGTTTTAAACAAGTAAGTCACACTTACTTCAGGTTTTGAAATGATCTATATAGCACCCCGTTCTTCACAGGCCATCTTCTGTCTATCGCCATTTCCTGTTCCCCTAGGATGCTTCAGACATTTACATTGAGAAGAAGTCTAGCAAATAAATGACAGAGAACTTAACTTTTGAGGATTGCAGGCCCAGGAATCAAAGACAAGCCTTTTATTTTGTGAGTCATCTCAGTTTGAAATGAAGTGTGAATTAAAGCTCTTATTTAAAGGGATTGACTTACACAGAGCACATTTAGATCAGTTACAATGAGAATGGTCCAAAATGAGGCCTGCTGGAGAGGCTGTGTCAGGGCAGTGGTGATGTGTACTTTCATAGGAATAGGTCTTTGCATCTTCACATAGTCTGGCAATATGAAGCATGAATTATAAACATAAAAATTTAAGAAGTTATAAATGATGTAATTTTTTTTTAATTTGTAGGATATTTTCATTCTTACATGAAAAATTATATCCTTTCTATTTAGTTGTGTGAAGTGTTCACCACTCACTTGTGTTTATTTTGAATGTGTATATAAATATAATGGAAATTACCAGAAAGGAATGAATTCTGGGCCTGTGTTATGAGTCACCATATTTTCATCCCTACTGTTTATTACATCATTTGCTAAAGAATATATACTGAAAAAAAAATGTTAACAGAGCACTTGTACCCTGCAGGCTCCAGGAACTCCATGGAGTCTATTCAGTCTTCATCTTCCATACTGAACACCTGAGTGTCTGCAAAGTCATTGAGGCACTCTATGTTTCCTTATCTGTAAAGTTGATGGAAATAGCACCCACTTTAAGACTGTTTTGAGAATTAAGTATTCAACATAGCATGAGGCACTTAGAAATACATAGGGTTCAAATAAGGACATGGATTTTTCTCTGTATAGTGGGGACAACCAATTGAGTTCCTGTGATCTGGGCCTACAGGAACACAGAAGATCATGTGATTAGTGTCCTTTGTCACTGAGATATACAACAGGGTTATATGCCATGATGCAAATGAGTTGTCATGCTGATCATGCTGGGGTGGCCTTGGCTCTCATTATTCAGGATAAGGCATTTCTGTGTTCCTGCTCCAACTATCAGTACTGTATTTAATTTATGGAAACCATCTATTTCACCCATTTAGGAGTAATTTGCTAGCTCCTGTTTTTAGAACACAAAGACTATTTTTTCTGTATTTAAATTTCAGTGTTTTAAATTTAGACTCTACCAAATCCATGTAACAATTAAACATGGGCTTTTCACTAAAATATGAGCTCCCTGTGTGGGAGGTTTTGTTGGTGGTGATGGTTTCTCAACTTCTGGCTGGAGGATTTGAGACTTCACAGAATTATCTTTGCCTGATCTCATCAGAGCTAATCAGATCATATCCCATGTGAGGTTTTATTTCCAGCAGACTGTAGAAGATAGTTCACTGTCTCAGCATTCTTAGTTTCCACATCATTATTCCCATAGCTGTGGATATTTGCATGGGAGATTTAGCTGAAATAGAAAGAATCTTGGTCCTCTCTAAGAAGTCTGCTCACAAAATAAATCATTTTGAATTATACTACTATAAGGTCCATCAAGGTAGTGACCAAATGATCAGCAGTACTTCATTTCTTTTGCAGAAATATTTATTCCTCACATTCATATATAACTACTCACATGCACCTGTAGCTTGAGTTTTTCTGCCTTGCCCACAGTCAGGACAAATCTCTGTCACCCGCCAGTCCCACAGCCGCTCAGACCAACCAAGTAAACACAGAGACTTATATTGCTTACAACTGTATGGCGTGCAGTTCTTGTTAACTATTCTTATATCTTAAAGTAACGCATTTCTACAAATCTATACCTCGCCACGTGGCTGGTGGCTTATCGGCGTCTTTACATGCTGCTGGTCATGGCGCCGGCTGCAGTGTCTCTGGTCATGCAGCGCTGCAGCTAGTCCTTCTGCCTTCCTGTCTTTTATTTCTCCTCTCTGTTAGTCCTGCTATCCTTCCTGCTAGCCACAGCCGATCAGGTTTTATTTATTGATCAATCAGAACAACTTGACATACAGACCATCCCCCAGCACAGCCAAGTGCAGACCATCTCAAACACCTGCACTCAGGCCCATGGTCCTAATCATCTTTATGCAGACCTGCTGGTAACGCACAAAGAACCAAGAAGGCTCCCACAGGACATACAGAACATCCCACAGCATGCACCAACATATATAATTCCAGTTTATATAGAAACAAGTCTAGAAGGGTAGTCATTTAATAGCACAGGCAAAAATCTCAAATATTTACTCAAAAGTAGACATGAGATATAAGTAGAGATCATTATGATGTATTAATAAGAACAAAATATAATTCTGAGACAAATAATTTTATATTATCTTTTTGGATTCAAATTAGCAAAAACCTCAGTTACAGCTAGAATAATCCTAGGATCATTCCCTTATGAAGTTATAAATAATTCTATATCCTTCTACATATGCTCCTCTCTGCTTTATATCTTTTATATTTTGTGATTTTTGTTTTTAATTTCCAGATGTAGATTGAAAAACTTCTCCAATAGTAAACTCATAGAACTCAACACTAACCAACTCATAAAGCCTGTGACATTTAGAAAGAAACTATGGTTCTGGGGATGCATCTCAGTAGTAGAGCATGTGACTAAAAGATATAATTATAGTCCAGTCATCCTTGTTCCACATCTAGTATCCTCCTATGAGTGAGTACATACCATATTTGTACTGGGTTACCTCATTTCTGA
Organism: Peromyscus leucopus; assembly: GCF_004664715.2. Classification (NCBI taxonomy): domain Eukaryota; kingdom Metazoa; phylum Chordata; class Mammalia; order Rodentia; family Cricetidae; genus Peromyscus; species Peromyscus leucopus. Next base: position 165,923 of record NW_023505698.1, on the reverse strand, counting down.
GTCTGGGTTACCTCACTCAGGATGATTTTTTCTACATCCATCCATTTGCCTACAAACCTCATGATGTCATTGTTTTTCTCTGCTGAGTAGTATTCCATTGTGTATATGTGCCACAATTTATTTATCCATTCTTCAGTTGAAGGGCATCTAGGTTATTTCCAGGTTTTGGCTATTACAAACAATGCTGATATAAACATAGCTGAGCAAATGCTCTTGTGGTATGATTGAGCATTTCTTGGGTATATGCCCAAGAGTGGTATAGCTGGATCTTGGGGGAGATTGATTCCCAATTTTCTAAGAAAGCACCATATTGATTTCCACAGTGGTTGTACAAGCTTGCATTCCCACCAGCAGTGGATGAGAGTTCCTCAAGTTCCACATCCTCTCCAGCATAAAGTGTCCTCAGTGTTTTTGATCTTAGCCATTCTGACAGGCGTAAGGTGGTATCTCAGAGTTGTTTTGATTTGTATTTCCCTGATGATTAGGCATGGAGGCTACCTGGAAAACAGGACCCCAAGAAAGACATGAGGATCACCCAATGTCGGAGAAATGGCTGAGATATACATGAACAACCTGGACATGAGTGGGAGTAATGAAGGGCAAGGGTCGAGGGAAAGAGAGCCTGTGGGAGCGGGAGATCCCAGCTGGATCAAGAACAGAGAGGGAGAACAAGGAATAGGAGACCATGGTAAATGAAGACCACATGAGAAAAGGAAGAAACAAAGTGCTAGAGAGGCCCACAGAAATCCACAAAGATACCCCCACAATAAACTGCTGGCAATGGTCAAGAGACAGCTGGAACTGACCTACTCTGGTGATGGAATGGCCAAACACCCTAATAGTCATGCCATCCAATGACTGAGGAATCTGGATGCAGAGATCCACAGCTAGGCCCCGGGTGGAGCTCTGGTAGTCTAATTATCGAGAAAGAGGAGGGTTTATATGAGTGAAAATTGTTGAAACCAAGGTTGGATAAAGCACAGGGACAAATAGCAAAACGAATGGAAACACATGAACTATGAACCAAAGGCTGAGGGGCCCCCAACTGAATCAGGCCCTCTGAATAGGTGAGACAGTTGATTGGCTTGATCTGTCTGGGAGGCATCCAGGCAGTGGTACTGGGTCCTGTGCTCATTGCATGAGTTGGCTGTTTGAATCCTGGGGCTTATGCAGGGACGCTTGGCTCAGTCTGGGAGGAGGGGACTGGACCTGCCTGGACTGAGTCTACCAGGTCAATGTCAGTCCTCGGGGGAGGCTTTGCCCTGGAGGAGGTGGGAATGGGGGGTGGGCTGGGGGAAAGAGGAGGGGGGAAGGGGGGAGAACAAGGGAATCCGTGGCTGATATGTAGAACTGAATGGTATTGTAAAATAAAATAAAAGGAAAAAAAAGATATAATTGTAGTAGGACAGGCCCATAGGGTCAAGAAAATTGGCTCAAACCAGTAGCCAAAGCATGCACATAATGTATTTCCTTATGAGCCAACCTGGAGTCTGCCTGAGGGCCTAGCAACAGGTGCTGTCAGAGGTCCTGATCATGCCTAGCTAATGAGAGATGACCATGCAATGTCACCAGATTGGGACACAGCCTGGGTGCTGGGAGGAGGGTATATAAGGCCTTCCCCATTACTGAATAAACAAGTCTGCTCTTTGCCTTCACCTGACTCCCAGTGTCTGTGTCATTGTCACGGTGCCTTCTCACCCTCCCCTCCCCCAAGGGAGCCATTAGGACCTGGCAGCATGTAATGTCCTGGGATTTATATTCAGCATGGATAAAAATGAAAAAGTAAAAAGAAATTATATTGGTCACAAAACATTTTACTAGCTTTGCTCTATATGATTTTGTTGTTAATACTACTATCAATAGTTAATAGAAATATTTGGAATGGATACATAATTAAGTCTAGTACATGTTGGATGTTCTCAAGAATAAAAGCAGTGCAATAAAAATAAATGAAATATACAAAAGTTACAAAAAAAGCCCACACCCTCACACAAAATAAATAGAGATATGATAAAGCTGGAAGACAGGGTGAAATAAATCATGCTGAGAGCATGGGTTTTCCTCTGCCTCAGGCCATTGCTTCCATATCATTCAGAACATAACTTTCCCATACAGAGCTGATTCTGCTACATATTGATGTGAAATCAAATAGGATGATGTTTCTGATGATGAACAATGACTTTAATTTTTGCTTTGGCTGAGGATAAGACAATAAAGTGATCTGGACATCACTCTAGTAAACAGAGTAAAGTGAGCATCCAAGAAGAAACACAAACGCATGACAATTTTTCTAACAGCTTTTCAAAAAGCAACTTAGAAAATGCAAGTGCAAGGTTTTGTTTCTGTCGACAACACTTTTCAGAAGGATTGAGTCAACTGCTTTTCTACACACAGATGGCTAAGTCTTCAGAGCTCCTGATAAAGCAGAAAATTGTATAATGTGAAAATAAAGATATCAAGTGTGTGTCCATTCAAGAGTCCAGGCCACATTATTTCAACTACATTGATAGCAGTAAAAAGAGAATCCAGGAAAAATATAGGAAAACTTCATTCTGAATATGATCACAGGTGACCATAGAAACAAAAATCAACTTGTTAAGCTGTGTGAGTGCCTGATCTCTATCTACACACCTGAGTCTGGTGGACACATGGTGCTCTTTGAACAAATGTTTAAATCTATGAACCAGGAGAAGCTGCCAGATTCTGTCTGACATGAAATCAGAAAATAAAACACAATAGAACAGACTAAATATTAAAATGAAAGCTAGAGAAGAATATAGTAGATAGAAAACATAGTTGCCTAGAACAAAAGGAGATCATAAAGGAAAGAGGTTGGAGAACCAATATGATTGAAGGATTGCAGTTACAGGTGTATGCATTCCCCCTTGTCTATCACATGTGGTGCTACCTAATTAAATACTATTTTCAGATTACTTGTAATTGATTCATAATGCCATTTTTGTGGACATAGTCCTGATTGAAAAAGTGTAGCATTCCTGAGATATTATTAGTCTTTGGGCTCATATCCATTCACAGCTCTGGTATACCAGAATCAATGTTTTAGCCAGTGACTTGTCAGATTGAGGAATCACACACCCAGAAGGATAAAATCCAGATTTTCTTAAGGCCTACCACATCTGCTAGAGTCTTTCTGCCTCTCTGGGGGTGAGTAGGCTAAACAGACACAGATAAACTTCCAGCTAGAAATCCTCTTTCTGTTGAAAAGGATTCTGAAAGCTTACATAGCACAGTCCTCTTATGGAATCATAAAACCCTTTTTTTCTTGATTGCAGAATCATTGCTACTCTCATATTTCAAAGAGCATCCCCAAAAGACAAAGTTGAAGCCTGAATTTAAGCCACTGTGGCATTGTAGATCAGACCATTTGCTGAAGTGCATGCAACTCACAGGCCCCTTGTTCTTCCCTCTGGACTGTCCTTTCCTGTCTCTCTATCCTTAACTCAGTCACAGATTCTGTAGCTTTGAGGTGGCAGAATGCCAAGTCTGGCACTTTGAAGCCTTTACAGATTGTTGTGCCAGCACTTAAGATTTATCCTGTGTTCTGAAGTAAGTGCTGGCAAGGCCCACTACAGATTACACAACTCATATGGATGCTGATAATTTTCCTAGTTGTTTCTTCAACCATACTACAATCTCCATGTGCACTTGCCCATTCTCTAGCATAGTCCACATTCCTAGAACACATGCTATCTGTTCACAGATATATGCTGAAAGGGGAGCGTGTGCACAATGTCCTCACATGTTATCTTCCAGTGTCAGGGCAGCAGGCATGTCTTTGCCTAACTCTCCTATCCTGCAGTGACTCATTTGCAATGCCTCTACTTCACCACTGATAAATCACGATGATACACACAATGCCACAATTAGAAACTATCTCTGCAGCTAAATGCTCAGCAAAGTGCCTCCTACTAGAATGGTGCTCATAAATATTTAATGAGGCAATAATGAAATGTATATTGTCTATGCATAAGACATATCACTCAAGCAATTCACAAGCTCAGCCAATATCAGTTGAAAACTTAGTGTTTATAATGAGATATGTGAACAAGCTGCCAAAGCAAAACCATTAAAATGGAAGAGACAATCAGAGCTCTCTGGGGGCAGAATGAACAGAAAACCAGATGTCATTAAGACAATCAGAAAATTTAAATACTAAGTTCTGTGTGTGGATTCTCCAGAGTGCATCTCAGAGACAATTCACAGAAGGCTGAGCATACTGGGCTAGGTCCAACAAGGACACATGATTACTGGAATGTGGCTTCACAAAGTGCATTCAGGGAAAAGAAACAGGATCACACTAGGAAATAATTTTCTTACTGAAGTTTCTCTTGGGTCTTTGCCGGGTAGATTTTTCTTCTTCAAGTTAACTTTCATTTTCTCTACTGAGGTTTTGAGGTTCTTTGCCTGGAACACACTTTTCTTCTGACACTTGTCCCTGATTCACACAAGTTTCCTTTCTGTTCTCATTAGAAATGTTACTCCTTTAAAAATAAGGTCTTTACATGTCTTCTCTTCCTCTCACACCAAAAGTGACCCTCACCCTGCCTGGTCAGTTGGTCTTGTTTCACAGAACTTCCTGGGATATTTATCATGGTTGCAATTATACTTTATTACAATAGATTTTTGAAATTATTTTTATGGTTTCAATGTTTTCATTTCTGGACAGTGTATGCTTATTAAATTTCCAGTAAATTGCTAAACAAACGTGAGTTTTCTGATGGAGATCTGAGCAGATCGACTGATGTCCACATCCAGAAAAACCCTGATAGAACTGAGCTCAGGCACACTGACGGTACACAGTGGAGAGTCTTCTAAGTGGGTGAAGAGTTATGCCAATAAAACCTGAAAATGTGGGGGAACCAAATCGTTTCCTCATGGTAGTTTACAGAAGCATATAGCTATGGATATTTTAGAAGATGCTCAGAGACCTCAAAACATTCCATTTTGAATGTTGAACAAAGATTTCTGTTTCCTGAATTCTGAAGGTCACTCTCTAACTGACCTTCACCTTTTTGGAGTGTGAGGTCCATTTAAATCCATCCTTACAAATCAATAAAACAGTTCTCCCTGGCTAAATCCCCTATGCTCATGAGTCCATTACAAGTTTGTTTGTTCTGGTTGCAACACTCTCATCCTCCAAGACTCCAATGCACCTCTGAGGCTCTCTGTGTACTTTTAAATTTAATCATAAAGTATTTTACCCTTTAAAAATATTTTTAGAGCTGGGGAGATAGCTCATTGATTAAGGGCACGGACTGCTGAACAAATATAGAGATCCAAGTTCAAGGCCCCACAACCCATGTGCTTGCTGCATGTTGGCTCCGTTCATTACTGCTGTGAGAAATACCTGAGAGGACTGATTTGTAAGAAAAAAAGACTAATTGTGTTCATGGGTCTAGATTTTTCAATCAAAACTTGTTTGTATCCATGGATTTGGACCTAAGGTGAGGCAAAAACATCAATATTAATGGAGTATGTGGCAGAAGATGTTTGCCTAATGGTGGCCGGGAAGTAGAAGAGGAGACAGGAAGGAAGCCAGAGGAAAGACATCTTTCCAAGGCACTACCACACTGACCTGCTTCCTATCAGATCAACCTCATCTCTTCAAGTTTCTAGCACCTTCCAACATAGCACTAACATCTGGGAACCAAGTCCTGACCAGCTGAGCCAGCATGGGCGTTTCTCTGCAACCACAGCACTGTGCCTTCAGGACAAGCATCAGGCAATTTTCCCCCCTATTGAGAGTTTGAGACTAGTTTAGGAATATTTCTATGTAAACCAGAAACAAAACTGCATGGCAATTCAAGTGAACATATATTACCAGTTTCATGATGTTGTATCACACCAAGGATTCTAAAAAAGATGACAGCAAATCACAAACCAGCATTTTCTATGATTTAGAACTTATTATTTTCAGGTAAGTGCTACCAAAATTCATGACAGGATAGGAATACTGGAGAAAACACAATGAACCCCTGAGACATCCTGCCTGGTGTTTGTTCTCCCACTTTTTTTTCAGACAGGGCCTCATATAGACTGGCTTCATAATTACTATGCAGTCAAGGGGGTCCTCAAACTCCTGATCTTCTTGCTTACCCATTCTGAATGCTGGGATTGCAGGCATGAGGTATCATACTTTGTCTCTATTATGTTTGATTAGCAGTATCTGTGCCATAATGAACTTTTATTAAATTAGCAATTGAATTCTGTTATTGTTGACCAAAAGCATCCATGAATCATAAATTTTTGTGTTTTAGTCTGAATATTTAATCTGTCAAATATTTTACTCAGTATCAAATATTCAAGGCAGATTCTGCTAAAAAATTATTCAAAACAATAATGTAAATTTACATATAATACTTACTGACTAAAAAAAATAGGCAAAACAGCATAGACAAAAATCAACATAAATGGAATTCCCACTGATTTTATCAGCTCTATCAATTCCTAATAGAGATAGACTGGTTTCTGAGATATGTTTCCAATTATGAATAACATTCATGATTTAATATAACTGATAAAATAACTCAACCATAGAAATGGGAGAGTTTAATTAAAAACAAGCTCTTATAAGAGGAAGTTAATGCTCAATAGGCAAGAAATTAGACACATCATTAAGAGATTAGGAGCAGCAAATTGCACTGGGAGAAAAAGGTACTTCCAGATGACAAAGAAAGAAGAAATACATTGTGGTATCCTCCACACCCGAGAAAGATGCCCAAGGACATATGTGTGGTGAAGAGAGATGAGCTGGGCTTTCTCTGGGGCAACAAGAGATTCGGGTACTGAATGCACAGCCTTTTAGAGTTCTTTCTAAATGTCATCTTCTATCTGGGGTGAAGAGTTCGTCATTAAATTACTGTTGCAGAAAGGAGATTCTAAAGTGAATCCTTCAGAAGGAAAGGCACAGCCAGGTGATGGCCTTTAATCCCCGTGTGAGGAAGAGGAGAAGGTAGGAGGACCAATTTGAGACAAGCCTGAGATATATCATGAGGCTTTGTCCATAAAACAAACACATAATAATAAAATATGCTTTTCTAGTTGTCCATTATACATTACGTTTAATGAGATAGACTTTCACCTTTTGCCACTTCCTTCTTTCATCTCTCTCTCTCTTTAAATTGTTGATGTCTCTATTACCCTCACTCCAACTCTTTTGTGTCTTGATTCTTTAAACAATCCTGAAACAGTCACCAAGTTGAAAACATTATGTCAAAGAAGGGACTCTGCTGCTCCTCCCCAGGATCTCCACCTTTAAGTACTCAGGTAACAGGAAGTCACACAAGATTCTTTGGAAACAATCAGGCAATGCTTGACAGAAGATACATCATTTCCTGTTTGTATCAGTTGGCTTCCTGGTAGGAACTGGATTCAGATTCTTAATTTTACCTGGATGCTCACACTTGTTAGAGTTGCATTTGTAGCTCCCACCCCACGGTGTCTGAAAAACCCCAACATCTCCCACTTCCTATGTCACTATACATTTTCTTGGACTTGTGGCATTATGTGGGCTTCACATGAATTTCAGATAATGTAGAATGGAGTGCTTGTGCTGTGTTATGGGGGTGTCCCCAGAAAGATGAATGTAGGATCTTCTACCTTTTTGTAGTATTTTTTATTATTCATGTATTTATTTTTACATCCTGACCACAGTTTCCCCTTCCTCCTCTCCTACCAGTCTCTCCCCATCCCTCTCCTCTGCCCACTCCCCCACATTTCTCCTTTGTTTCTATTCAGTAAAGGACAGGACTCCCTTGAATATCAACAAAATATATCATATCTAGTTGCAGTAAAACTAAGCACCTCCCTTTGTATTAAGGTTGGACAAGGCAAACCAGTATGAGGAATAGGGTCCTAAAAGCCAACAAAGGAGAGACATCCCTTGCACCCACTGTTGGGAGCCCTACAAGAAGACTAAGCTACACAACTGTAACATATATATAGAGAGAGCTTAGGTCAGTCCCATGCAAGGTGGCTGATTGTCAGTTCAGACTCTGTGAACTCCTATGAGCCCAGGTTAGTTGATTCTGTCAGTTTTCTTGTGATGTCCTTGACCCTTCTGTTTCCTACAATCCTTCCTCTCTCTCTTCAGCAAGATTCCCTAAGTTCAGCCTGATGTTTAATTGTGGGGCTCTGCATCTGTTTCTATCAGTTGCTGGATGAAGCCTCTCAAGTGGAATAGGCACCAATCTATGGGTATAGTGGAATATCATTAAGCATCATTACATTGATTTTTTTTCCCAGTCATGTTTGGTCCTATCCTAGGTCTCTGAGCCATCCAGACTCTGGGTACTGGTACTCCAGGCAGTGTCAGGCAGGACAAGGGCTCACTCTTGTGTCATGGGTCTGAGGCTGGACCAGTCATTAGTTGGCCACTTCCACAATCTATGTGCCAACCTTACCCCAGCATATTCTACAGGCAGGACAGACTGTGGATCAAAGGTTATGTGGCTGGGTTGGTGTCTTAATCCTTGCACTGGTACTCTTCCCTGGTCACTGGAGATGACTGGTTAAGGCTATATATCCCTTATTGCTAGGAGTCTTAGCATGGCTTATCCTTGGAGATTCCTGAGAGTTTTTCTTGCATCAAGTTATTACATGACCATGGAATGACCCCCTTTCCAGTAGTTTTCTACCCTCCACCTGATCCCCACGTGATCTCTCATGTTCCCATCCCCACCCACCCCTAGTCCACCCACAAAATCTCTTCTTTTTCAACTTCCCAGGGAGATCCAAATGTGTCTCCTTGTTACCTAGCCTCTCTGGAATGTGAATTGTAGCATGGATTTTACTTTATAGCTAATATCCACTTATATGAGAGTATATACCATGTTCTTCTCTCTGGGTCTGGATTACCTCACTTGGGATGATTATTTTTATAGTTCCATCTATTTACCTTCAAATTTCATGATGTCATTGTTTTTAACAGCTGGATAATACTCCATTGTGTAAATGAACCACCTTTCCTTTATCCATTATTCAGTTGAGGGACATCTAGGTTGTTTCCAGTTTCTGGTTATTACGAATAAAGCTGCTATGAACATAGTTGAGTACCCTTTGGGTGTATGCCCAAGAGTGGTGTAGTTGGGTCTTGAGGTAGATTGAGACCCAGTTTTCTGAGAAGGATCATATTTCTTCTATTTTAAAAGATTTTTAACTCATTTTTAATCATGTTGATATGTGTGCATAGGACTATGTGCATGTATAAATGCAGAAGCCTGTGCAGATTTTGAGAGGGTGTCCTCTCCCCTGGAGTTAGAGTTACAAGTGGTTGTGATCACTCTACATTATGTTGGAAGTCAAAGTGTGACCCACTACAGATCAATGCATAATCCTAACAGATGAGACTTCTCTCCAGACACAGTATCTTACCTCTTACAGTGTTGGTGGAAATCCTCTCTCTATTCTCCAGTGCACACAAACATCTGAGATTATGCTTAAATACTAGTATACATTTGCATTTATGTTCCTTGTTTAATAAATACTGCCCCTTCAAAAGAGGTCTTTATAGACAATGGAACTTTCTGTGTTTTTACAGAATGAATTTAATGTGAGTTTTTGTTAATTTTAGTTATAATATAAAACACAATGGATAGATTTATATATATGTAAAGGTAGAGGGATTGTGTGTATGAGAAAGAAGATAAAACCAGAGAAATTGTTGGCATAAAATATAATAAGAAAATAAAATTTTGTCTTCTCAATTCTTTAAAATATTACAACTCACTGTTAGCATAGTGAATACAAATCATATTTATAATCACAAAAAATACTGCTTTATTAAAGAAATAATTTGAGAGGTCAAACTCCTTCAGAAATTTCATTAATGATGTCAGGAACAAAAAAAATACATGTAATGAAAATTAATTCAGAAGAGCAATTAGAGGATCTAGACTGCTTATAAATCACATGTTTCAAACATAAAAGGAAGTACTGGGATAATTAATAAAAATGTAATGGCAAAGTTGGGCTGGTAAACTGATGTGTCAAGATTATTATCTGATTTTTATAAATACCCTCTAGTTTCTTAAATAAATAGTAAAAGTTTTAGGTGTAGATTGTACAGTATCTATAACTTGATAATTGCTTCAGAGAAGGATAGAAAATGTAAGAATCAAAGGAAACAATTAAAACATGTGGATTTAAAGCTTGTGTTGCTTTAAATTGTAAAATATGCCAATATAAAAGCTGTAGCAATGCTTTCTTTTTCCTTCTTTATTGATTAATTTTATTTGACAATGCCATGATTCTAATTATTCTATTCCCTACACCCCCTCTTATCTCTATCCCATCCCTGCTAACCACCCTCATTCCTATCACTGCCTCTCCGAGACCTTTGGTTTTGTTTTGTGACCTGTGTGGTTTCACTACGGTCACCTTGTGATCATTGAACTGAAATATCCATTGGAGCCTTGTGAGGGCATCCGTGAATTCACAACTTATAGCAATGACTCCACATCTCCTTGAATCCATCAGTAGCAAGTGTTTTGGCCACTGGAGGGGACTCCTAAGCTCCTTCCCAGTCATACTTCACTGTTGACAGACCCATGGTTATATAAATCCAGTGCAAATATCCTTACCTGCTCTAAGTTACTGATTTCAATGGTTGTGTCTTGCCCAGAAGATGACATTTTTTTCCCTGTCTGAAGGCTGACTTTTATATTCTCCCTACCTCAATTTCTAAGAATTTTAGAGGATACTGTAATTTTGAGAAAAGGAAAACATCATACATTAAAATACAGTTACTTGATTCTAGCCTGCAAATAGATACATTAAAATTTACTAACTACTCAGACATATAAAATATTTTAATATGAAAATACTTAGTTGGACAAACAAAGCATGAACATTGTATAGGAACTTACAATTAATATTCAAGACACTTTTTAACATGAGATTTCTGGAATCTACAACAGCACAAAGCAACAATACCTGTTTGATTTCAGAATTTGGACAGATATGAGAAGTCAGGCTAAGCTTGATACACTTTTACCTTTTGCAAAGAAAAAACATTTTCAATGTGTTCAGGTTGAAAATACATGGCTATGAGGGAAAATAATCCCTGAGATAGATGACTGTTTAGAGATTACTAAAAAGATTTAAGGAATTTTGCTTGTAGTCAGTAAACATCATTTTTCTCTCATGAAAGGACAGGGGACACATTTTCCAAGAGAGTATGTCCCCTTGTAAGCCCTGTGAAAGTGAAGCATGTCAGGAATGCCAATTCCTGCTTAATTTTCCAAAAGAGATTAAAGTGGATGTTGGAATCCATGGTTCCATGAATTTGCAGAAAAACATCTAATGCTTTGTGATGATTTATGTGGATATTGTTTGAGATCTCTGGATAAAGCAGTGAATGAACCACCATAGCTAACTCATCTCTATCCAGCCGTTCTCTGGGTGGGAGAAGGAGATAATTTGAGCGAGACATATCCTGATTCAAAGACGTATTCAAGCATTTATTTCATTGTCACTTTTGAGTAGTGAATATACACATATCTGGTTTACAGAATCTGCCTCACTGGGAACCAGCAGAAGAAAGTGTGCAAATACAGAAAAAGTAAACTACAGTGTGCAGAGGTCTGCTCTTCACATGTTTCAGTCTCTGTTTAATGAGTTACGTGAAGACACGCCACCTCTTCCAAGCTACAGGGCAATGAAATTGTAACATGATACAACCTTTTCATAAATTACATTTATTTATTTACATATTTATGTGCAAAACCAACTGCAAATTTGGCCTTACCTAGCAAAGCTTGATAGCATGCTTCACAATTTAAAAACTATGTTCTAATAACAATTAAAAATGGACTTTATATAAAATGTGTACTTCTTACCACTCCTCAAAGAAACACCTTTTGTAGCAAACATTATGTTGTTGAGTTTCACAAATGGTCAAAATGCAGAGAACAACTTACCATGCAACCCTGATGTCAAGGAAGAGGGTGTGGGAAGATTATAAGAGCCAGAGGACTAGCATACTGCTGTGAGGTAGTACTCTCATGAGATCTCAGCCACAAGGTTGCTTAAATAAGACCTTCCAGATGACTGCAACAGATGATATGACAATGCTGAGGACAGAGAAAATGTCACAATGTCCCATCTCTAGATGGAGCTATAGGCAATCAATTAGTGCTAGGAAAAGCAAAGTCCATCTTCTCCAGAATTGAGCTCCTAATAGGTTGTTCAATCTCAAGGAGTCATCCCTAAATATGTACATATGAGAAATGACTCAGTAGATCTCTCTCTCTCCCTCTCTTCCCCTCTCTCTCTCTCTCCACACACACACACACACACACACACACACACACAACACACACTTATGTGTGTGCATGTAAATCTATATGTATGTATATTTGTATGTATGGTGTGTGTATAGCAGTAATAAAAGAAAAGTTCAAGAACTTGAGAGGGAGTAGAGGTGGCAGAAGAGAAGTTGAGGAGAAAAGAGAATGTAAATACTGTACTTATGCTTAAATTATGAAAAACTAAATTTAAAAGTAATGAATGCCAAGAGAGGAGGAATTAGCCTCTCTCAGGGCTGAGCCATTAAATAGGTTATCCAATACAAAGTAGTCAGCCCTGAAACCATATACATGCAAGAAAATTAGATTCAGCAGGTTGTACTTTTTTTATTTATATATAGTAACACTTACATAGCAAGAGAGAAAGAAGTATTTTTGTAAATTAGTAAGTGTTAATAAAAATGATATTATTTTTGCATATTTCCAAGCTTGTTTTAAAAATCACTTAGTGTCAATTAGCATATAAACATTTTGATCTAGATTTGCATTTGATTAGTTATGTGGTTGCTAATTTTCCCTAAAATTAAATTACTTAAGTACCTTTATAAAAGACTTGGTGTTTATAAAGAATGTAGATTTAACACTTCAAAATTGAATTGTTTAAATTATATTTAAAATTTTATTCACACTCCATAAACATGTTTTATTGGATTATTTATCAAGCTACTTTATAAGGCTTGATCAGAGAAAATCTAGGAAGAGTAGAATCAACAATAGTTTGGAAATGGAGAGATTCAAGTTCAGGTGGTCCACTCTTCTCCATGAAACACTGGGAACAATCTTCTGTAGTCCAGACTTCAGGGGAAACTAATTCAAACATTTAAATCCTGTCAGGCCTGGGCATTTCTACTTCCTATACATAGATTTTTGTCTTTCTTTTCCATCACTAAGTTAATATTGACCCTAAAATTATTCTTAATGCAGAACTTCTTTGACCTTCAATAGCACAATAGATTTCCCCTTGAGATAAAATGTATTAACACTCAACTATAAAAATATCTACAATACTATTTCTTCTAAATCTCAAATTCAACATTCTTATTAATTTTTTAAGTTTTTATAAAAATATCTAAAACATCAATTTCCTTTTTTGCATCTGTTGAAACAAGTTTTGGCTTTAGTACTCAGAGGTCTCTTCATACTTGAACTCCACTTTCTCTTTGACAAAGCTTTGAAAGCTCACCCACTGCTGTGTTAGCTAGGTTCTGTCTCAGTGGACTCACTGCAACATGTCAAGTGTGTATTGAAGTCCTTGACTTAAAGATGCTCAGGAGAGTGAACATTCAGGTGTCTCTTCCTCGGGCAGGGAAAGATGATTTCCTGCTTCCTGTAATCCTTTTAAAGGCCAAAGCCCTGTACTTCTGGTGAGTGTGTCTGTGCTCTAAGTAGTCCTGCAAATAGCTCTCTTAGTACAATGTATCGTGTTTTAAGAAATATCAACATTTCTAAGCACTGTGGGATGGGAGTCTCTAAGGGCCTCAGCTTCGCCTGGCAGATGTGATCTCTCACAGGCCTGCTCCACAGCGCCCTCAGCAGATGAAGCATAGGCACAGTAACAGCAGTGATAGCTTTTGTTCTTGCACTTAGGTTTAGACAAGAATACAGATTTTTTACTGTTTCTTTAAATAGCATTAAATAAGAATAAGAAATAGGATGTGGTAACTTGAGCATCAATTTTGTTTCTGAGTTTCCTTAATAGGGAATTTTACTTTGAGAATGTCAGGCCTTCCTTGCTGAGCATTCTCAGGCCTGCACTGTGGACTGAGATTTACCCAAGCCCATCCTTTACTTTTAATTCCATTCACAGTGAAAGCATAGTGGTGTGGTGTGAAGCTATTCCTAGTCACACTTATTTCTCAAGGGAATTTCCGTACATCTTGTATACACAATTCTATTTTATTATAATCATCCTGAAAGGAGTGAATATATTCTAAGGAGATGGTTATGCATCTCCCTTTGGTTATCATAATATTAAAATAATGATGCATCCTGTGTAAAAATTCATGTATATATGTACACACACATGCATACATGCACACATATACACAAAGATATACAAGCACATACTGTTATATTTAGAGCTGTGAAAAATCTGAATTTCTATAGTCTGTCTCTTCAGTTAATATGATGACCTCTACTCCATCCTCAGTTCCTATTAATGACATCATTTAATTCTTGCAAGTTGAGGACAACTCCATTATGTGTATGTAAATCCCATGAGACTTTCATCTGAAAACCAATATGTATAGGAGAGCTCTGAACTCAGTAATCTTATTTGTTTAATTTTGTCATTGGATTCAATAATTTATGGATTCTACATAAAGTATTTCTTAAACTTCTATAAAGTTGGTGCATGTGGTTTAGTGCTTTCACTATATGCAGATGACATGATAGTATACATAAGTGACCACAAAAATTTGACCAAGGAACTCATACAGCTTATAAACACCTTCAGCAATGTAGAATACAAGATTAACTCAAAAGAAAATCAGTAGCCCTCCTATATACAAATGACAAATGGGCTGAGAAAGAAATCAGAGATACATCACCCTTTATAATAGCCAGAAATGATATAAAATATCTTGGGGTAACTCTAACTGAACAAGTGAAGGACCTGTATGACAAGAACTTTAAGTCCCTGAAGAAAGAAATTGAAGAATATGTCAGAAAATGGAAAGATCTCCCATGCTTATGGATAGGCAGGATTCACATAGTAAAAATGGCAATCTTACCAAAAGAAATCTACAGATTTAATGCAATCCCCATCAAAATCCCAACACAATTCTTCACAGACTTGGAAAGAACAATACTCAATTTCATATGGAAAAACAAAAAACCCAGGATAGCCAAAAGAATTCTGTACAATAAAACAACCTCTGGAGGCATTACCATCCCTGACTTCAAGCTCTACTATAAAGCTACAGTAATAAAAACAGCTTGGTACTGGCATAAAAACCGACATGTGGACCAATGGAACCAAATTGAAGACCCCTCATTAATCCACACACCTATGAACATATGATTTTCAACAAAGAAGCCAAAACTGTACAGTGGAAAAAAATAAAGCATCTTCAACAAATGGTGCTGGCATAACTGGATGTCAACATGTAGAAGACTGCAAATAGACCCATATCTGTCACCTTGCACAAAACTGAAGTCCAAGTGGATTAAAGACCTCAACGTAGATCCAGTTACTCTGAACCTGACAGAAGAGAAAGCAGGAAGTAGTCTTGAATGCATTGGCACCAGATCACTTCCTAAGTATAACACCAGTAGCACAGACACTGAGAGAAACAATCAATCAATGGGACCTCTTGAAACTGAGAAGCTCTTGTAGATCAAAGGACATGGTCAACAAAACAAAATGACAGCCTAAAGAATGGGAAAAGATCTTCACCAACCCCACATCTGACAGAGGGCTGATATCCAGAACATATAAAGAACTCAAGAAATTAGACATCAAAATACCCAACAGTCCAATTAAAAATGGGCTATAAAGCTAAACAGAGAATTCTCAACAGAAGAAGCTCAAATGGCTGAAAGACATTTAAGGAATTGCTCAACATCCTTAATCATGAGGGAAATGCAAATTAAAATGACTCTGAGATACCATCTTATACCTGTCAGAACGGCTAAGATAAAAAACACTGAAGACGGCTTATATTGGAGAGGATGTGGAGCAAGGGGACCACTCCTTCACTGTTGGTGGGAATGCAAACTTGTACAGCCACTTTGGAAATCAATATGGGGTTTTCTTAGAAAATTGGGAATCAACCTCTCTCAAGACCCAGCTATACCACTCTTGGGCATATACTCAAGGAATGTTCAATCATACCACAAGAATACATGCTCAACTATGTTCATAGTAGCATTATTTGTAATAGCCAGAACATGAAAACAACCTAGATGCCCTTTAACTGAAGAATGGATAAAGAAAATGTGGTACATATACACAATGGAGTACTACTCAGCAGAGAAAAACAATGACATCATGAGATTTGCTGGCAAATGGATGGAACTAGAAAAAAATCATCCTGAGTGAGGTAACCCAGACTCAGAAAGACAAACAGGGTATGTAGTCACTCATAAGTGGATACTAGATATAAAGCAAAGGATAACCAGACTGTGACTCACAACTCTAGGGAGGCTACCTAGTAAAGAGGACCCTAAGAAAGACATGGGGATTGCCCAAGGACAGAGAAATGGATGAGATCTACATGAGCAAACTGGGGGATGGGGGAGGTAATGGAGGGCAAGAGTCTGGGGAAAGAGAGCTTAGGGGAGCAGGAGATCCCAGATGGATCAAGAGCGGAGTGGGAGAACGGAGCAGGAGATACCATAATGAATGAAGAACCCAGGGAAATAGGAAGAAGCAGAGTGCTATAGAGGTCCCCAGAAATCCACAAAGATACTCTCCACTGTAGACTACTGGCAATGGTCGAGAGAGTGTGTGAGCTGACCTGTTTTGGTAATCTGATGGCCGAACATGCTGGCTATCATGATAGAACTCTCATCTAGTGTCTGATGGAAGAGGATGCAAAGATCCATGGCCAATCCCAAGGAGGAGCTCCTGGGGAGCCCAATCGGCAAGAAAGAGGAGGGATTGTATGAGTGAGAGATATTGAGACCATGACTGGAAAAAGCACAGGGACAAATAGCCAAACTAGTGGAAACGCATGAACTGTGAACCAATGGCTAAGGAACTGGACCAGGCCCTCTAGATAAGTGGGACAGTTGATTAGCTTGAACTGTTTGGGAGGCCCCCAGGCAGTGGAGCCGGACCTGTCCTTGGTGCATGGGCTGGCTTTTTGGAGCCTGGGGCCTATGCTGGGACACTTTGTTTAGCCTTGGTGTAGGGAAGAGCGGACTGGACCTGCTTTGGCTGAGTGTACTAGGCTGGGCTGACTCCCCAGGGGAGACCTTGCCTTGGAGGAGGTGGGAATGGGGGGTGGATTGGGGGGAGTACTGGGGAGTGGGAGGAAGGAGGATGGGGGAATCCGTGGCTGATATGTGAAATTAAGTTAAGTATAAAATAAAAAATATATATAAAATAATCACTGTGTATATACTCAAGTTTGGCAATTCTTTGAATGAAACTTTCATAATTCTACAAATGCATTATAAATAGCAAAAATGAGTCTTTGTATATTTGAAAATAACTTTACGAAATTTAGATTTTTTAAAAAAAATGATGCATCCTAAGAAATTTGATTATCCCTAGGAGCTTCATGTTTTAAAAACTGGTGATTTTGTCTCTTGAGACTGGTTTCACATAGTTCTGATTAATTTTCAAATCACTTCGGAAAAGAAAATAGGATGATGGGTGGGAGCATACCCTGGTTGGAACTGCTTACCTAGCTGTGCACCTCTTGCCTCTGTTTAAGCCTCAACTTCCTGTTAGCATCTTGAAGGTGGACTTGAGGTCACTGAACTTTGCTCCTCTTCCCAATATGTCTACACTGACCCTTTTCAGCCTTTTTCACCCATTCATTATGAATTGTGTCTGTTAATTGGATGGCTGAGGACAAGTGGTGAACCTGACATGTTTGGGGGCTAACAGGGATCATGCCTGTACCCTAAGTCCAGTAATGTTGCCATTTTCTTTTAAAATATTTGAAGTAAACCAAGAAAGTCAAGAATGTCACAGAATGAAGCGGATAGAGCATCTAGAATGGCTCACATGTCACCTCTTAGACCACAAAGGTTGCAGTATTAAACATATCGCCTCTCAATAAGATAGCAAGCAGTTACTGCCACAGTTAATAAACTAAGCAAACACAGTAGTAGATCAAACACCAATGATTAGATGGTTACAATATACAAGAACACAAACACGAAGGACAGAAGAGAGGCTGGGTCACTGCCCTTCCCTAATAGAAGCCAGCATGACCTCTGAAGTAGAAGATACTTCAGTCATCCCTTCCCTCACTATGTCCCCAGCAAACAGACATAAGCTTCTGGCTCTACTCTGAAGCTGGTTGAGATATGAGTTTGTATACATTGGTCAGGAGCGTGCCTGGCAGGGTAACAGAGGAAATGGTTCTACAATAGCTGAGCTCAGTGGATGAGTGCAAGCTTGGGAGGAAGCAGAAGAATGTCCCAATTGGTCTGGGGGTACCCATGAGAGCCAAAGTAGCCGCAATCTACTGACTTTCATGCATTTTTTTTCTGGATTCAGAACTTAAAACTTCTGACAAAAAAAAATCTACAGAATAAATCTATATTATACCTTGAATGCTTTTAGTAGCTTGGAGAACTGGTCAGCAATGAGTTAATCCATGTCTTATTGCCTTGGCTGACTCTTAAGATGTGAAAGGAATCTGGTGAGGTAGTGTACACCTTCTGGAAAACTATGATTCTGAAGCCAAAAACTAAAATGATGAATAAATAAAAATCAAGCAAAAAACAAACTAAAAACAAACAAAACAACAAAAAATACAAATAACAAACAAACAAACAAAAATAGAAGAAAGAGAGGAAAAGAAGACAGCAAACGGACCATGCCGGAATGAATATATCTTGTGAGGAGAACAGAAAGCCACACAGAACACATTCCCCATGGTGTTTTGCAAACAGAATACCTTTCCCTCGGGTGCAGAAGGGCTGAGGTGCTTCGTTGAAGCTGAAGCAGAATCACTAGTGTTCAGTGTGACTCAAGGTCACAGACTAAAGCTGGAGGTCTAGTTCCAGTGGAGTTGTGGGATGTCATATAACTTAAGTCATATTATGTAACACTGAGTATTCTAGAGGCATCTGCCATAAGCTCTGTGAGAAAGGCAGATGGCCTTGACCTGTATAAGAAAGGGGCTGAATGTGAGCCTGGGAACAATCATGTAAGAGAGATCCTCTGTGGGCTCTCCATCAGTTACTGCTTCAGTTCCTGGAATGACAGATGCAGTTTCTTCAAGGATGAACCTGGAAGTGTAAGACAAATAAACCCTTCTTCCCTAAGTTAGTCTGGGTCATGGCACTTCACCATAGCAACAGAAAAGGAAGTAACAGGGGGAATGTTTAGGGATGCTGGAATGGGCAAGGATTTTTAAGTACATTAAATAAAAATAGGTAATTTAATTATTTTTAATGAAATAAACCTCTCCATAGCAAAATAGCTGATAATCATGCAAATAAACAATTCCAGTAAGGAAAATGCTTGCCAACTGCACATCTGACAAGAAATTGCTATCCAAGATATATAAGGAACTCAGTCCTATAGAAAATCCCCAAATAATTCAGTTAAAATGAGCAATGCACATTAGTAGATTTCTCAAAGGATGCCATGCAAGAACAAATACATACAGCAATGTTGAAGAAAACATCAGTAAAATCAAAACCAAATCATCATTGGTCTGACATCAGTAAGAGTCATGTGCAAAAAATACAGAGACGGTATTTACACCTTGTTGGTGAAAATGGAAGTCAGTGAAGATATAGAAATCCACATGGAGTGTCCTTGGACTTTAATTAAAGTTTCTGTGGTTGGAAGCATAACCTTTATTCAAAGTTTGACTTGCATTCAACCATGATTGCTTTTTGTTGCTGGTTATTTCAGTGTATGTTATTGGTTGTATTCAATTGTAAGAGCACGCTTAGTTGAGCTGACTCATTTACTTCTGGGTGAGTGTTTAGAATTTCCCCAGTTTGTGATTACTGTAAAGGAAAGAAATTGTGCGTCTTACCAGACAAAAATCATATTTTTCTTAGCAAATAGCTCAAAATGGAAAGACTAGATTTGTAAGGACATGTAAACCTTACATGTTCAGGAACATAGATTTGTCTTCATATGTAGGATGTGCGACAAGCCACTGTGGTAGCCTCATGTTTGCTGTGTAGTTAGTTGATGCTGCCAGTCAGGGATTTTAATTTGCATTCTCCTGTTCACTACTGATGCAGTGACATTATTATACTCCAAAGTCTCATCATACACTTTAATTTACACACTTATGATCTGCTTCAACCTTGCAATATATTTCTTGGCTAAAGATATAAGGATATAGATTAGAATTATCAGGCACACAAGACTCATACCAGACATATTTTTGTGAATATTTGATTAGACATTATATTGCCTGTTTGGTTTCCTCTTACTGCTTTTTCAAAATCATTTTATATTCTGATATTCAACATTTGTCTTCTTTCTGTTAATGATTTCATTATGTTCCATTTTAGAAATATTTGCTTTTACCAATTTCAAATGTATTTTTTTTGTTTTATGCATTTTCTTATATAATTTATTACTCTAAAGAAGATTCAGTGGCTTCCTTCCTAATTTTTTATTTTACTTATTTATGTTAAACTATTCTAAAACATCATAATTCTTTATTTAAAAATATGATTAATATACTTTTGTCATACTTATCAGCATGAAGGTGCAATTGTATTTTTTTAATATTGTGTGTATTTGTGGTGTGTGTGTATGTGTGCATGAATTTGTGCATGTGTATGTATGAAAGTCAGAAGACAACTTTGTGGAGTCAGGTGTCTTTGTACCTTTATATTGATTCTGGGCATTGAACACAAGTCTCTAGGTTGGATAGCAAGTGTCTTTACCTGCTGCACCATCTCACCAGCCCTCAATTTAATTTTTATCTTGAGCATACTTTTGATGTTTTCCAAATGCAATTTTATCAGCACATGTTGAGTACACAAGTTAAGGGGTCTCATTATTCTTTAAAAATGGTTTATTGATCCAAAAAGATAAAATTAAAGCAACTCAGTTTTAAGATGTTATGAATTTTATGTATTATATAAACAAATACATGATGAAATTATTACTACCTGTAATAAATAAACTATTAGGATGACCACTGGTGAAGGCCATGAGATGTTGTAGTTAGTATTTCCCCTTGCACTGCCTGGAACATCTTCCCACCCTGTCTCTCTCTTCTCTCACCTCTGTCTCTTTGCTCTCCCCATGCCTGTCATTCCCTTCATAGAGAATAGAGCATGGCTTATGAAGTTACTTCAAATGAGTCTGTCAGTGAGTCATATCTTCACACCCTGTTTCTGTCTGGTTTGTGTGACTTCCTTCTGCCTGTAAGGCAGTCTATTCTGGAAGGCTTTGTCCAGCAGCTACATTTGGTTGTTTGCTTTGTGGCAAGTTAGAACTGTAGAATTCATG
Organism: Peromyscus leucopus; assembly: GCF_004664715.2. NCBI lineage: Eukaryota > Metazoa > Chordata > Mammalia > Rodentia > Cricetidae > Peromyscus > Peromyscus leucopus. The sequence continues at coordinate 144,479 of NW_023505698.1, read as the reverse complement.
TTCACAGAAGATATTAACCAATGATTGTCCAGAGTTGGCTGATAAATATCTCATCTCATTCTCCAGAAGTGGGGAATATTAAACATTTACTATCAAAATCAGCATCAGTTATGCTTTGAATGTGATTCAGGAGGGGATGTATATGATGATATATGTACATAAGAGCTGTACCTGAACCTCTGGATGATACTGAAGAAGATGGATCACTGACAAAAATGTGAGACTCTCAGATCCAGTGCATATAGACTGTGTTCATTTGTTCTGTCCATTGTTAACACACAGCATTCTTAGTGTTTGAATTCATAGTTTAGATCCTGTAAAAGCAGATTTCTTTTAACTGGGTTCAGATAATGAGAGAGCAGAAGGACTGAAAATAGGAAGGAAGCTGGTTCACATTCTACTGTCTTTGCCAAGAAACATTGAACCAAATTATCAGAAAGTATTAGTGAGTGCTGAACATGTATCATCTTCATGCTTCACAGCAGTATTTTAAAATACAGAAAATTATTCTTAAGAAAAAAATCAGTTGTTTGACACAAGAATATTTAAAATATTTTAGCCAAAATATTTAAAAATATGCACAAACACACATGCAGCAACTACATTCTAACTCTTAGTCTTCAAGAAATGTTTTAATTGCTTGGCAGCAGCCCTGCTCTTGACAGGTTTGAGAGCAGAATGCTTTAAAAGCTGAGTATTTTGGCAAGCCTCCTCTTCTTCCTTCCTGGCTGTGCAAATGTCCATTGCAATCTGTCTGAGAGACCAGTTCCAGAAGGGATGCTATAATTCGGATGCATCATTGACCTCCTCTAAGAGACCTTCATGGTGAGTCAACCTGCTGATAGCCATGCTAGCCCCAGTAACCACCCCAAACCTGGTGCTCATGGCTTATGTCTCCTTCATCTGTGTGAAATGCCTTTCTCTACCTGTATGGCAGTTCCTCTGCAATCCTCCCACTGCTAAGATGATTTCAGCAACCCTCTCCTTGTCTTGATGTCTAATCTGGTTCCTCCTTATCTTTTTCACTCTAATAAAAATCCGTCCGGCCTAATGTAACATTGCATGGCACAACACAGCTGTAATCTTCTCGTAAGAAGAGAATCATCCCTTACTCCTTCTTGTGTTTGTGTTTTCCCTGAATTTTTCTTGGAAGTTGATTCCATCACCTGCTGCCTGTCCTTGAGGATGGACATTATTTGGTCATTTTGTTTCTTAATAGTGTTTGTAGTCTCTTTCTTCTTCCACACCGCCTGCTCACTTGCACCTCCCCCGCCCTGCCCCAGCTCTTCATCCATGTCTGAGAACTTACCTAACATTTGCAGTGTGAACTCAATTCTAATGTCCGTCATTTATTTCCTGTGAGTTTAGAAAAACACACAAGCCTACTAATTATCATGGCTTAAAGTTCAGACCCTTACGAACTCCTAGAATGGAGCTCATATATCCTCCTATTGTTGACCTTGTAACTTCACTGACATCACTTTTGCATGGATTGCCTGTCAGATTTTCAACAAACTCCAAGGAAAGCTGAAAAATTAGGAAAGAGTTTCTACAAAGTTCTAATATCAAACATGCCAACATGACTTCTTAGTTCCCTAAATTGAGTTTTATCTTGAATTGAATGGATAGTCTTTTTGTTGTTTATTTATGTATTTGTTTTTTGTTTGTTTTTACATCCAAAGTTTCCCCTCCCTCCTTTCTTCCCAGTTCCTCCTCCAACTCCTCACCTCTTTCACCAACCCTTGTCCCATCCACTCTTCCTCTGCTGTTTCTCTTCAGATACACGTGGGTCTCCCATGGATATCAGCCAGTCATAGTGTATCACGTTGCAGTGAGACTAGGTACCTCCTCTTCTATAAAGGCTAGATGAGGCAATCAGGTAGGAAGAAGGAGTCCCAAAGACAGTCCTTGCTCTCACTGTTAAAAGTCTCACTGAAAGACCAAGATACACAACTGTAACATATACAGAGTGCCTAGGTCAGTCCCAGGCAGGCTCCCTGGTTGTCAGTTCAGTCTCTGTGAGCTTCTATGAGCCCAGTTTAGTTGATTCTGTGGGTTATCTTGTGGTGCCCTTGACACAATGCTTACTCCCACTCTTCCACAGGATTCTCCAGGCTCCATCTAATGTTTGGCTGCGGATCTCTGCATCTGTTTCCATCAGTCGCTGGGTGGAGCATCTTTGATGACAGTTGGTCTAGGCATTAATCTATGAGTATAGCAGAATATCACTAGGGATCATTTCATTGACTTTATTTTTTGTGCCATTCATGTTTAGTTCTATTGTCGGTCGCTGGGACATCCTGCTTGTATCCAGGCCCTCAGGGGTAAGCTCCCTCTCAGGGCATGGGTCTCTAGCTGTGCAAGACATTAGTTCATCACTCCCACAATTTCTGTGCCATCTTTACTCCAGCACATCTTACAGACAGGACATATTGTAGGTAGAGGGATTTGTGGCTGGCTTGGTGTCCCAGTGCCTCCCCTGGAAGTCTTTCCTGGTTACAGGTGATGGTCAGTTCAGGTTCCATATCCCCTACTGTTAAAAGTCACGCTAGGGCCTGTCTCCCTCATAGATTCCTAGGAATTTCCTTTCCTATAGGTTTTTAGATCATCCCAGAGATGCCCCCAGATTTCAATTGTCTGAGTACTCTCTCCCTACATTCTCCCCCAATCTGACCTCTCCTGTTCCCATTCCCATCCCCATTCCAGGCCCCTCACCACTCCCACTGGCAATGTCCATTTTATTTTGCCTTCACAGTAAGATGAATGGATATTCTCAAGGAGAAACTCATCACAGGTCTTCACTGGGTTCTGCAGTTCCTAGCTTCCTGTCTACTGAAATTGCTACACTGACAGTGTTCTCTATCATCAGGTTTTCATGTCTACTTATGTATTACTATCAATGTATACTAATGCTAGAATTTTTATTAAATTTGTTTTTATTTTAACTCAGAGTCATATTTTTCCAATGCTGAGGCTTAAACCTAGGGCCTCATATATGCAGGCCAGTGCTCTGCACTGAGTTTCGTCACCAGCTCTCTTCACACTCTCTGACATGGAGTATCAAAAGATTGTTCAGGTTGACCTTGAGCTAAGGTTCATGATATGCCTTACCTAACTCATTCTGTAAGCCAAGTTGACCTTGAACTTTGAATTCTACCCCAGTCTACTGACTAGCTGGGATAATTGATCTACATCATCAAGCACAGATTGATTATCAATAAAATATTTTCAAATTAATTGTTTGAAAATACTAGTTAAAATAACTACGTTTAATAGATAAAACATCTCTGTTCGGGCCTGGCTAGTGTTACGAGATTTTCTTCTGTTTTGATTTTTATGTTATTATTATTATTGCTATTATTACTTATGTGTTTGTATATGTGATAATGTATATGCATGTGCAGTAATACCTGTGCCATACCATACATGTAGAAGTCACAGGAAAACTGTAAGGAGTCAAGTTTTTCCTTCCACCATAGGTTCCAGAGTTGGAACTTAGGTCACCAGGCTTGTATAGGCCCTCTCTGTTCTCTTTCTTACAAAATTCCTTAAGCAACCCCCCCCCCCAATATATAATATCTGCATCTCTTATCCATTTGTCTTTGAACTCTTTGAACTCCATGAAAGCTGCCTATCTGAAGGCCTACTGTGTTCACCACAAAACAGCAGGCCCTCCATCTTTTCTCTCCTTTTACTCTGTTTCACATATAACTCACTAATCCATCTTCTATGACAGTCCCACTATTTCCTCCAAGTCTTTCTAACCCAAACAGCATCATCTGGGGCCTCAGTTGCTGTTGTTGTTTCCAAACATGCTCTGTAATTCCACTCACTAAGTTTTATTCACATAATGACCATTGTGATTGTTTTGACATTTGTCAAACAATACCACTCTCAACATCCTCTAAAACTTATTTCACACACAATAAAATTTAACTTCCTTGCCTCTACATCTATACTCCATGACAACCTTCTCAAAAGACAGAGCAGCTAAACAGCAAAGGCCCGTTTACAGTCTACAAAGAACAAAGAATTGCTATCATTTTACTGCTCATTTTAGTTCTTAAAAAAAATTCTGGAAGTGATGCCAATGCCAAGCATCTTGAAGGCACTGGGTGACAAAATTTCAGTGCTTGGACGACTTGGACTGACCCTTCACTGTTCTTGATGGAATTTGCTTCACAACTTTTGCTTGTGTTTCTGTTAAGGGTCCCTCAGCAAAGATTAGAGTTGGGATAATGTAACAATTCTTATGAAAGCTGATGTTAATAAGAATAAAACTTATGGTAGTCTCCTAGGAGAATCAGCTATGCAAAAAATAAGTCTTCTATAGAACTTTTTACTTAAGTGATATTCATAAGCATGAGATACAGGATCTGGAAAAATGATTAATTAAAAAAAACTTGAGGAAATTTTAGAAGCTGACAATCTGAAATAACTGAATCATTAGGTTTTCATGTTCTGCTTCAGAAACACAGAATTAGCATGGACAGAAAAAGATTTTGATTATAAAATTAATGACAAAACTTGGTATCATCCTGAAGACAAAGCAAGCAGTTTTAGGAATCTTGGTGTTCTTCTATCCTTTGCAGGATTGTAAAAAAAGATAGGGACCATACTGAGACAGGGGTTATGACAGTGACACAAAAGGAAATATTCTGGATCAGTGAACTGCCTGGGATCCTGAGCAGACTTGTCAGATGGAGACTTTTCTGATATTGTAGAAAGAATAAAGGGCAGAGCAGAGCACTTCAAAAGTCAGAGGAAAGGATGGTGGTCTCATGTCAGATACAAAAGAGAAACAGAAGAAAGAGAAGAAAAATTAAATCAGGCCCGAGGGATTAGGTTTCCCTAGAAAGATCAGATATTCATTATAGTAGATTAATAGAATAATACAAGAGAAGCTAGATATAAGAGGTAGTAGGAAATAATTTGTGATCTGTTAACTTAGTCAAACTTAAACAGAGACAGCCTGACTAGTATTTCTGTAACCACATTGCTTTACAGCACCAATTTTAAGGAAAAAGACTTTGAGTTAAAAGAGCTGATTTTATCATGTTAGATTTTAGTTGTCATGAAATTTGCTGTTTTCTCATTTTGCTTCTTTTACTTTGATGTGCTTATGTAATCAAGGACAACTTTTGAAAATGTATGTACTATGAAAAGACTTTGTAATTGATGATTAAAATCTATAAGGAAATGATTTTGTGTGTAAATAAAACCCATGAGAGATGCAAGTTGTCAGAGTACGTCAAGTCATACCGAGATGTGCACTTTCTCTCCCTTTCTTGTAAAACAAAACTAAAAGATGTCCCATGTTTGATTTCTCTGTCTTTGCTCTTGCATCTGATGGCTTCAGACTCTGCACTCATCTACAGCTGGACTCCTGCAGAACCCTACAGAGAAAATAGAAGGCATACATAGAAAATAATGACTGCTAAGAAGTTGTTAATATCATGCCTTGTTTCATGATAATTTCTGGACATCTCATTTATAAAGCTGCAGATGGCATTTAAATTTATTTTTATACACGGTGAAGGAAGACTTAGAAAGATTCAGCCTCTTGCTTTAGTTAGGTCAAACATCTAGTCATTGAAGATTTAAAGGCATGGCATCCATACCCCTTAAACATGGAGTGTGTATTTTTTACACACTCTTTAACGATGCAATGCTGTGTTTCTTGATAATTCTGATATTGTTTTATCACAGGTCAGGCATGTTAATAACCTTGTGCGGAACATCATATATTGCATTCCTTTGGATCTGTTAATAACCAGTTGTATTTTTTTCTCTGCTTGGCCAGTTACTGTTTGCTTCTCTTTGTCATACTTTGGGTGGGTCGTTTTAACCTGGAAGCAGGAATCTTTTTCATTATATCAGAGGTCAAAGCCAGTCAATAGAATCTTTTAGGTCTTCTTTGAAAGTATTGTAGCTACTTTATCAATTAAGCAATTACTTTTGAAGGAAGTCAATGTATTTCAAGCATATGGCTTAGCTCTCTTCATATTATTCCCATGAATTCAAAGTTCAGGAATTTAAGGTACCATGTAAATTTCACAAGGCAATTATATACATTTAAATGAATCTTGGTATAACTAAAGAAAAAATGAAAGCAACATGTGATCCTCAGTGGCTACCATGCCAGGACTTTATTTCTGTTGCCTATGGCATCTTCACAATGCATCTGCAAGCTGGTGTTGTTGACCCATTTTACAAATGATTATAGGCTGTGATGTTTCATTAAAGACAAGCTCCACACTGTCTGGTCAGATCTCTAACACATCATCATGGGTCTTATCCTCTGGTTTTTGTCTTACCTTCATGTGTCTTCATGCTCATTGATCTCAAAACTAGCCCACAGGCTGATCAATGCTAAAATGAAGATACAAAAATCTGAAATGCTCTAAAATCCAAAATATTCTGATTGATTTCTTTAAAGATATGTACCTATACTACACAACAATCTAGGATGTTACTGTTATCTAGGATGCAACATGCGCTGGCCTTGGATTTTGAGAAATCATCTTGACTCAGCATTTAAATGCTGAGATTATAGATGTGTGCTGTTACACCTGACTCCAAAATGTTTTTGTGTAAAATGCAGAAAGTTCACACTATGAAAGGTTGTTACATGTGTACAATCATTAAAATATAGTATTATTTATGAAAAATAGAGGAAACACAAATCAGTGCAGCATCCACACGTAAGTCTAATACTAAATATTTTATCAAGATATTTCATTACATGTATGAACACCTTGGTTCCATGACTTCAAACCTGCAGTAACTTTATAAGGATTTTCTCAGAGGTTCAAGAGAAAACATCTTTAAAGCATTCTTTAAATTGAAAAATGCCACGGATCTGTTACAATGTAAGATTCCATTTTAAGTACCAGTATTTTCTCTGCATGGGTGAAGTTCTGTTATAATACAGCTTTTCAGAACTGTTTGTGATCACATTGATCTGTACTTATAGGATCTGGGGAAAAGCATCTCCATAGGTAGACACTTAATTCCCACTGACAATCAGTCTTCCATAAAACTGTAATGAAACACTTTTTTTTCATCCTTTAAAGGTATACAGCCTTTAAAGGAAATGGGAATTGTGTGTGTAGTTCACCAAATTCGTAGTTAAACTTTGAATATCAAATTCAGTCCTCTAATATAAACTATTAGCTTGAGCAACCTTAGCCTGTTATCATTTGTAAAATGGGTCAACAACACCAGCTTGCACATGCATTGTGAGGATGCCATAGGCAGCAGAAATAAAGTCCTGGCATGGTAGCCACTGAGGATCACATGTTGCTTTCATAGTTTTAGTTATACCAAGATTAATTCAAACATGTGTAATTGCCTTGTGTAATTTATATGGTGCCTTAAATTTCTGAACTTTGAATTTCTAAATATTTCATGGGAATAATATGTGCTTTCCATGTTGAATTGTGATAATAACCACACATTCATTCTAAAAATACACAGTTATATATTAGTGTAAATTGAATCCATTACTAGTTTAAAATTAGAATTAGCTGGTGAACGGCATTTCAGTCCTAGAAAAAAATTAGTTACAAAGAAGCATGTTTTTGAGTCAAACAAATCAAGTTTTCAAAAACAAGTTCTAACAAGTTGTGAATATAGCTGTATTTGATGACCAACAACTCTGCAGATGAATGGAGTGAATCTATGCTTCCTACTTGTTTGTTCACTTCATTCCTCAGCTGAGTAAGTCACCAGGAAGAACTGATCTGCTGCTGCAGTTTAAATGTTTTCTCCAAACACTCTCTACTACATGCTGCACTCCACACCTTCACTCAGGACCATTGATATTTACTCAGATACACATTTGATTTGTTGTTGTAATCTTATCTATCAGCAAGAGAGCAGTGAATTTGTTTTATCCATTACTAATCCCCAGTAAAGGCCTGAGTATTTGGTTGATGTCCACTAGGTGAGTAGGTAAAAAGAAATGACGGACGCCTGTGTGCCCACTGTTGTCTCATTCAGTACGGGTGGAGATTGAGCTCCTTTCCTCCAATAAGAAAACAAGGAGAGCAGGTGAAAATCCTCTGCTACAGCTGAGAATGGGAAGAGGGATGACCCCAGTCTCGTGTCCTTGCTGTCTGTGTCTACAGCTGACTAAGTGAGAGTCGCAGAGGCATCCCATGGGTCAATTCTTAGTACAAAGGCAATTCTCAACATGCATTTTCAGCTTTGGAATCAAACCAGTGTTTCATGCATGCAACACCAGTGCTGTGCCATCAAGCTTCATTCTGAGCCTCAAAGGAGAATTTTATTAACCAAATGTTATCATTTCCTGTTATCTTTACTTTGTAATCCAAATCTTAATAAAGGTTTTACCGGGAGGAGTGGAGGACAGTGACAGTAAATGCAGGTGGTGTTGGTGATGGAATCCAAGGTGGCTGTTAGCAGAAATTGCGTGGCCTGATACAACATGACAGCAGGTCGTCTCAGCTTATAAACAGCTTGAAGAGGAAGCACTTTCATTCACCCTATGATCTGCAACCCCCAGCAATCTGTATTTTCCATCCTACACTTTTAAATTATACTGCTGTAAATTTAGCTTTTATGAATGAACAAGAATGAGGAGATGGAGAAATGTCTCAGTGGTTAACAGCACTTGTTCCTCTTGCGCAGAATCAGATTCTGATTTCTAGAAGACAGATGAGGAGTCCACAGCCACATATAACTCTAACTCTGTGGGTCTAATGCCGTCTTCTGGCTTCTGTGGGTACTGGCACAAGAACACACACACACACACACACACACACACACACACACACACACACACACACACACAAAAAAAAAATGGGCGAGAGACAGATAGAAAGAGACAGAGACAGAGACATTATACTCCCTATTACATGTCAGCAACTTACACAATGTGAAAATGCCCTCAGTGCTCCTTAATTTTCACTCTATACTAGAGGAAAATTTCCAGGTTTCAAATCCTCAATTAATCTCAATGAAATAAATAATGAAAATCTCTTTAAAAGAAATTGATAGACCTTGAGGTGTAGGTGCATGCCTTTAAACCCAACACTCTGGAATCAGAGGCAGAGGCAGGCAGATCTCTGTGAGTTCGAGGCCACCTGGTCTACAAAGAGAGTTCCAGGACAGCCATAGCTTTACAGAGAAACCCTGTCTCAAAACAAAACAAAAAAGAAAGAAAAGTAAAGAAAGAAAGAAATTGATAGTCCAAGCAAACAGTCCATATTTATCTGTCTTCCCCTCTCACAAGGCACCCTCTTATTTATTACAATTTGACTATCTTTCATCTATTTTTGTCTTTTAAACATCATAAATATTTAAAACTTCCCAGAGAAGAAATTTCCGGGATGAGATGAATTTACTGAGGAAGCAATCGTGACACAAATTGTTCTAGAAATTTAAAAGATTTGAAGGAGTGAATAATTTCCAAATCATTTTGAGGCTGAATTTATTTTAATGTCCAAACCAGAGAGAAAAATCACAATAAAGGAAAATAATAGACCTATACCAAATCTGAACATAGGCAAAAAACCAAAATTGTTAGAATGAGAATTTCAGCCATATATAAATGAATAATGCATAACAATCAATTTAAACTTATCCCAAGATGCAGTTCCTGAAGTAGTATGACCAACTTCATGGCTTTAAAAATTATTTAAAAATTTCTTTGTCCCAAGTGTAAGGCTGGTGTTCTCAAAATTGTACGTTTGTAGTTCAAAGTAACAAATTTCGAAATAGAGTGCATTTCAGGCGGAGCTCCGGGAGTCAGATGGTGGGCACTCATAAACTTTGACCCACTGCTGGGGAGGCTGCATGGGACTGGACTAGGCACTCTGGCATGTGGGGGACAGTTGTGTAGCTTGATCTGTTTGAGGGGGCCCAGGCAGTGAGATCAAGATCCATTCCTGGTGCATAAGCTGGCTTTTTGGAGCTCATTCTCTGAGGTGAGATGCCTTGCTCAGCAAGGGGGAGGGGCCTGGTTCTGCCTGGACTAACTGCACCAAGCTTTTTTGACTCACCATGGGAGGCCTTCCCCATTTGGAGGAGTGGATGGAGGTGGGAGGTATGCAGGCAAAGGGGGAAGGAGCAGCAGGATGGATGATGGGAAGGTGAGCTGTGGTTGGTATGTAAAATGAAAAAAATTAAATAAATAAAAAAAGAAAAACAGAAAGAGCATGCATTCATCTAAGAAATTTATGATATTGAAAGTTGCATTTTTTAAAACTTTTTTTTTAGTTCAGTGCACATATAGAAGTGGACCAGTGGGATATATGTACCAGGAGCTCTTCATGTGCTGTACCTGCACAGCGAACACTGACTTGTGTGTATTATTCTGTTTCTCTTTCACTGCTACTGTTCAGACCAATTTCCTTCCATTTCTCTAACTTGTGCTTGCCTCTGTAACTTGCTATCTTTTATCATGGCATTAAACGAGAAACAAAGCAGTCTTCTACCTTCTCCTTGCTATCCTTCACAGCTGGGCCACTTCTCAGCGAGTACAACTGTGATGACTTTAAGCAACTTGGCACTCTCTCTCCTTACCTTCCCTGGCTTCCTTGGGCTGTGCTGCAAATGACACTGTCAGCCGACTCATAAGGATAAACCTCCAGGCTCAGGTGTTACGTGCAGAGCAGCATAAAGATGGGGATTCCTCTCTTAATGACCTAGGATGAGAGGGGAGGTGAGATAGTAATCAAATAATTCCACACAAAAGTGTAAAATGGTAATAGTAATATTTTAGAAAAAATGTTTCTGGCAAAAGATCAAAGATATACTGTTGGGAGCTAAGGCAAGGACAGCATCACTGAACAGGCAAAGACAATTAGGTAAGAAGGGGTTGGAAAATTCACAAAGTTTACATTATTCTTTTCAGGACAAAGAAGCCTAGTCTAGTCACATGAAAGCCATATACTTATCTTTTATTATTTTCTCTCCTTTGTTTATGATAAATTTACTGTGATTAAATAAACTAATCCATAAATTTTTATTTTGCCCCTTTAAATTTAGAATCCCATAAGCATAAGAGTAGTCAAGTAGGTATGTTCTTTAGGGACATACAAAATGGCTATGATGTAATTTAAAGACACATGTGTGGAGACAGAAAACCATAGTTCAGATTCTTTCTGAGGCTTTTTGTTCAGGTTCTGTTAACACCCTTGAAAGTCTGTGGTAAAGGTTCTTGCTTTGGAGTGTGCTGTGGTTGAGACTCAAATTAAATGATCCTCCCCCTCGCATGTGTGTTCCTATAACTGAAATTCTAGGTAACAAATTCAACAAAGATCAAAGGTAGAACGTGAATATTTTTTTTCTTTTTGTTTTTTATCAAGAGACAGAGTTTCTCTGTGTAGCCTTGGTTGTCCTGGAACCTGATCTATAGACCAGGCTGACCTTTAACTCATCTGCCTGCCTCTGCCTGTCCAATGCTTGGCTTAAAGGTGTATTCCACCACCACCCAGAAAACTTGATTAATATTACAGACAGGTGCAGCTACTGGTTTAGTAACTACTACTAATTAGGAAGATGTATGGCATTTTCCTTTCAATATGTCCTTTCTTATTAAGAAAAAAATGGTTTCTACTAGATGTAGAAATGGAAAGAAAAGACTATAGCTTTGAATTTAGAGAGTATACTTACAATGCAGTCCCGACACTTCCTTAATTGACCATTTAAAGCTATTTACATAAAGATACTTAACAAGTTTAGCCATTTAGGGTTACAGACTTTAGTGCTTTAGTGTGCTTATTGAATTCTTTATAAATGCCTGCACTCTGTCTACAGTCACCTCTCCTTTGAACTCCAGTAAAACAAGAGGAAAACTACAGTATTTCAATGGAGGTGTGTGACAAGCAGTTTCACTCCTCTTCATCAGAGATGTAGATCTCAAATAATCCAGCCTCCAGGTCTTAACATGCTTCATCAAAGATAACTTAATGAATGTTTTGCTTATTATTATTATTATTAAGAGATTTTCTATTCATTTACACACCAACCACAGATTCCCCTTAAAAAGATTTATTTATTCATTACATGTTTCTTTGTTTTTTTTAAAGCTTTTAAAAGAAGTATTTATTTTGTAGTATGTGCATTATAGGAAACACAACACAAGAAGCCAAGAACAGCCACCCATTCACAAGCAGCTCAGCTTGATGTGTCCCTCTAGATGCTGCAAGTGTACACACGTTTAGGGAATTGAGATTATACAGATTGAGATAACATGGTGTATTCTTGGTTTTCAAAATACTCATGTAGCATGGGGGTTTTAGTTGGTGAGTATGTTCACTGTGGGGGAGAGCATGGTACATACTGTTTCTTTGTTTTAAGATAGGATCTTACTATGTAGCCCCAGCTTGTCTAGACCAAGGTGGCTTCAAACTCACAGAAATCTACCTTCCTTTGCCTCCCCAAAGCTGTGGTTAAAGACCCTTTCCTCCATTCCTGGTTAAAAATATTCACTTACTTAATTTCTGTAAGTATGTATGTGTGTCTGGGTGTGCATATGTGCATCATGTATGTACATGAGTCAGTGGAGAGCAGAAAGAGGGCATTAGATCTTCTGAACCTGGAGTTATATATGTTGTGAACCATCATGTCCATGCTAGAAATAAAACCCAGGTTTTTTCAAGAGAAGTGCTCTTAACCACTGAGACTTCTTCCTTATCCTGTTTTTATCTTTTAAAAATTATTGCAAATTTATGAACATAATATGTTTTGATCAAATCCAGCCCCCATGCCCTCCTCTGTTTTCTCCCTACCACTCACCACATGTCCTTTCCTGCTTTGTGTGCTCTCCTTTTTAAACCAGATTCTCCTCAGAGCTGCCAATCAGTGCATGGCCACAGGATGATTCCCTGGAACATGTGCAGTCTACTGGGAATTTTGATCATTTAATAATCTGTAGTTGACTGATCAGTATATGGATCCATTTCTTGTTTTAAATTGAGTGCCTTCCAGAAAACAAAACTGTTACTTGTGGAGAAATAGAGGGTTCTCATATAACTCACAGATTTGGGATATAAATACATGACACTCCTCCTTGCTGCTTTTTACCTGAATTGATGGAAGAGATGGGAAGCTATGTTAACCTGTAACGATGACAAGATTTGAATTTGTATTTGCTGAGGTAGGTTTTATTTTAGTTCAGTTAACTTCTTTAATTACTTCATGGTATACTTATGACAGTGTCTGTTGAGAAAAATAAGTGTACGTTGTTCATTTAATAAGTTTTATCTTAGTTTATTACAACACCAACAAGCTTTCTCAATATTCTCTGGTCACATCACATTGATTTCTTATTTCAAACTAAACTGAAGATCAATATTATTCACTGAATGGTTTCATAGCATTTATTTATATATTTTATGTCTATTTACATATATGTGTTTGTCTGTGGATAAGCATGTGAATATGAGTATAAATGACCATGAAACCAGAAGAGGAAATCTAATCCCCTGGATCTGGAGCTTCTGGATGTGGGTTCTGGGCGCTGAACTTTGTCCTTTGCAAGAGCAACCAGCCCTTGTACAGCCCATGTTTTATTTCTATTGAATTGATTCCAATTTTCCAACTGATTATTAAGTTCATCTACTTGTTACTATAAGTAATTTCATTTTTCCTACTATTGTGGAAGCATTCATGGTGGTTATCTGAATAAAAATTCCTAGAATAGATTTGTGGGGTCAAAATTGTTGTTCTTTTTCACATTTGAAAGACAGTGCCACATACTGTCTACAAAGATTCAGTGTCACTTGGCTTTATGAGTGTCCCTTTCCTTTATCAATACTAGCTGAGGCAACACTTAGAAGGACTTTCTGTCAATTTGATGGTGAACCATTGGTCCTGGGACATGTTTTATTAAACATGTTTGTCCGGTACTTGATGACTGACAGCAAGATCTTTGTACAGAGGTTTACCTTTGTAGAGGTTTCTCAAGTAGACTACTGTTAGCAGGAAGTCTGGCAAATTACTGTGTAAGAGTGACTTTGATGATACTACAGGGAACTCATGAACCTGACCATTGTTCCCTTAATGACAATCACAAGAAAATGAGCCAAGCAAGATGCACTTCTCTAAAACTCTCAGTACAAGATGAGATACACAAGAAGGCAACTTACGGAAGCTAAAATAGGTTGTATCGTTTAGTGGAGTCTGAATCATTAAAAGTCAAGAGATACAAGGAATGTCACTGGGCAGATGAGGTTATTTCTTTTCTTGTTTCTTCCTTCCTTCCTTCCTTCCTCTCTCCTCCTCCCTCCTTGCTTCCTTTTTCCCTACAGTCTTTTCTTCCTTTCTTTCATTTAATTAAAATATAATTACATCATTTCCTGCCTTCCTTTTGTTCCTTCCAACTCCTTCCCTATCCTCTGCCTCCAACCAAGCCCACACTCTGCCCCCTCATTCCCTCTAATGTTCTAAAGAAAGAATTTCTTTCAACATTGGCCTTGGGATATCTCCTGGCTTCTACAAGATAAAGTGAGCACTCAAATTTTTCTGTATGATGTGAGTAGGTTTGTATGGCCACAGTCTTAGCCTGGTTGAGTTGATAGTAAGTGTCTTGTTTTGTAAGCTTAAGTTCTTGGGCCAGAAGGTACATGTTTTATAAGATAAGTTTATATAAAATTTAAGTTGAATAGTTCTTTATTTGGAAATATATTTTGGTGGGTGAAGAGGCTGTAGTCTGAATCTTAACCAGGAAGTAGAAATAAATGTGACTGACACCATCTGAGCCTGAGGAGAGGAAATAATCCTCTCTGGGAAACATCTAACATGATTTTTAAATGCCATGCACAGTAATGTGGAACAAGCTTCTGTGTTGCTTTTGGAAAGAGATTCCTGGAAGAAGGTGATTAGGTAGCCCTGGGTCTTTCCACCATACACCTATTAATATGTATCATCCAATCACTACAAATGGTGGATCCAAGACAGCAGCAAACACTCAGCATCCTGTGGTCCATTTAGTGTCTGAAAGGGAATTGGGGACATTTGACACAGACTCCAAATGTAGAACTTGCATTGATGGACATACTATTTTACTTAATTCTGAAACTTATCAAATAATGTACAGTCATGCTGTGAAAATCCACCTTGCTGTGCACTGACATCTTATACACTTTTGTTAATGCATTGCATTCTGTACTTCAGTAAATGACTTCCTACCTTACTCCACAAAATTCTTATGTTTTGGTTTCTCTATAGGTGTTCTAATTAGCTTTAACTGTCAGTTTGACACAGCCTGGAGTCATCTGGGAAAGGAGTCACAATTGCGGTATTGCTCAGATCAGATTGGCCTGTAAGGACATCTATCTCTAAGGGATTGTCTTGATTGTTAATTGATAGAGGGTCCCTAAGTCATAGTGATTACCATCATTCCCTGAACATATGTTCCTGGACTATATAAGAATGTTAGCTAAGGAGGGTTGAGTGAACAAGCAAACAACATTCCTTCATTGGTTCTGATTCATTTTCCTGCTTGAACTCTTGCCCTGACTTCCTCAGTGATAGGCAAGGTAAATAAAGCTTCCTCTCTTAAGATGCTTTTGGTCAGTGTTTTATAACAATGAAGATAAAATTCAATTGATAGAGTTTGTCTTCTTGTATCTCAAAGAGGTTTGCTTTAGGGACACATAAGACAAGGTCCCTTTGCATATCTGTGGGATGACTCAACCCTAACAGGCTTGAGGGCCACCTGGCCCAAATTAGTAAAAGGATACTTTCTGAGAGCCAACCTGGGTCTGCCTAAGGGCCTTAACAACAGCAGCTGAGACATGATCTAGAGATGACCTGGACCAATGAGAGGCAACCATGTTACACCAGCAGATGCATATTCATCAGACCTTACCCCAAGGTGGGGTGGAGTGTATATAAGGCTTGCCTCTTCCTGAATAAACCGAGCTTGTTGTTTCAACATTCTTCCGTAGTCTGTGTCATTGACTCTGCACCTACTTGGCCCCCTCCCCACAAAGGGAACAACAACATAGGACCCTGTGACACATACCCACAGTCTAATAGCAGAGAGGTACAGTATAGGACACCCTAAAATACAGAAAATTATTGTTTATCTCAGTTATAAAAGCACAGAGGTTTTAAGGTTGATATCAAATGTTAATATTTAAACCTACTAGCTCAGATTGGCACTGAAAATCATTACTATGACTTTTGGGGTATAAAATCAATAATATTCATTGTTTTATTGGTAAAGAAGAGAAATAAGTGATAAGTGTTTACAAAATTGAGAACCTGGGGGTGTTACTCATGAGGTGAAATTAGAGTTGTATGCACTAGAGAGAGGAAAATGTAACTTGTTCACAAATGTAGTTGAATCCAGTAAAACATTGAGAACTTCCTTAATTCACTAATTTGGTAAAAAAAAAAAAAAAAAAAAAGCATTTCTTTTGTTTAAAATAGATGTAACACATTTGTAAATCTCACCTTTGTGTATCAAGTAATATGATTTTCCTCATAATTCAATGTATAATGAATTCCCACAATTTCTAGTTATGCTTCATGAATTTTGGGGCATCTGGATTAATGAATTTATATTGCATGGCCAGGTAACTCATTAACTACTATAGACAGGTGTTACATTTCCATTCATGAGATCCTGAGAATAGTATATTCCATTTCCATCACAGATGGTTGCTTTAGGGATTGGTTAGATGTAAGCATATGTGAATACATTTGATAAATCATAATTTTGCTATACTATTATTTATATGCTAATGAATATTATCATTGTGTGTACTGTTATGAACTGCAATTCTGAAGTAAAAAGTAAGTTTTTACTTTCACTCTTCCTAATAAAACACAATTTAAAATAATAAGGTCGTCTTCCCTCTTCTTTATTTATTTAAGTGTTGTGTTTTTGTGTTTCAGCACAGTGGGACTGCACCTAATGAGAACATAGACCACTCCCCAGATGACGGAATAGTCTTTCTGTCCTAATTGGGAAGCACACGGGGGAAGGGCATTCATTCTGTCGTATCTTTGCTTCATAGTTAAAGTGCTATAGTTTCTACATTACTAAAGTCATGGACTCCTTAGAATCAATACATGCAGGAATCCAAACCACCTATTTAATTAATAGATAGACATTATTGAAACCTGTCACTCATATAATGTAAGGCAACTATTTTTTATTTTCCTATTGATCAGTTTTATAGACAATAAGTGTAATTCTATTAAACTGTGACCCTTAAAATGCATTGTTTTGAGGTAGTACTAATTTAGAGTGCTTATAGCAGGCTACTAAATGCACTGGAGTGCAAAATGGTAGTCAGCTCATTGCCAGTTTTGTTTAGTCTCCCCCTCTCCAACCAGTTCCCAAGGAAACAGCTCTCTTTCCCCCCTTACTTCTATAAGACTGTGACTTATCACACATTCAGTTAAATGTCACTGCTTCATCACAGTGTTGACTCTCCAATAAAAGCTTTTAGTATGACCGCACCATTCCTATACAGACATAGACATAGTGATGTTCATGTTTTACATTAACAGATGCTATTCACATTGTTCACATCAGTCAGTAATGGCTCTCACAAATAATATTATTTAACTTTGTAGTCTTTAGATTTGTTACTGGTAGTTATAAAGATATATTTAAATTATTTGACTTATAAAAAAGAGAGGAGAAAACTTATTTTGCATAACAAATATACTTTTTAAAAGTCCATAAATTACAAGCGTAGTTTACTTTATGGAGTTAAACAAATACCAATACAATAATTAAACACAAAGCTTGAAAATTTACATGTTTTTAATCAAATCTTGTATATTGTTTATATAAGAAAATGTGAGATTCCTTTCCCTATGTCAAAATAGGGAAATTAGTTTTTACTATTATTTCTTTATTTGGAAATGCCCATATTATACATTTTTGTTTGGTGTGTAGTTTGTAGTATTCTTGAAAAAATGTGGTTGCATATGAAAATGGCAAGTTGAACTCCCAGACATACCTCCACCCTCAAGATTCATAAACAAAAGATCACATGACTGTTTTTTAACATATTAATCTTTGAGCTGATGCTCTTTTTAAATGTTAAGAAGTTAATGCCATCTGGGACTTAGAGATGTAACCTTTTACTTAAAGATCATTGTAAAGAAGTTTTGTAAAGCTGTGGCATGGCTGAGTGACAGCTATGTGGAAAGCCACACACTTGTTCTTTAGGAAAATGAGTGGTGTTTTACAAGAGAGTCAGTAAAAATTTTCATAAAGTAAACACGGCTATTTAAAATGTGTTATAGCAGGGCCAGCAGACATTTTTAAAATCTCATTTCTCATATCGGCTGATTTCCCACTCTGTGCTTTTATTCTGCAAATAGCTACTGGACAAACTCTTACCACTACGGAACTGAAATGTCATTTTTTTTTTTTTTTTGAAATGTCACTCTTATAGTACAGTGTATTAACACGATGGATAACCGTCATTACTATTGTACTCCTCTTTACAACTTCCCTTGAGCCACCCATTGGGCAAATTGCTTCCCTCTGGATAACACAATATAAGGAACAAACTCTCCAGTACTAGAGGAAGGTCATCATTTCTCATCCAAAAATCTTCTGCAGGCCAAGCATTCATCGCAAGATGCTCTGGGATCTTGGTTCATCATCAATGCTATGGTTTGGATCTGGAGTCTCTCCTGAAACTGTTTGAAATTCAACTTCCATTGCAGTGGTATTTGAAGGGAGGGCTTTCAATGGTGAATTAGGTCTTTATAAAGGACACATGACTGTTTATTTGTAGAAGAGGATTGATTCTCGTTGCAGTAGGGTAATTTTCATGAGGGTTTGTCATTACAAGTTTAGTCCAGCCTTTGGTCCCTCTCCTTGTATTACAAGTTCTCTGGTTCTCTCATCCTAATCCATGATGCAATGCTCATACTTTTTTGATGCCCTTGGGCTTCCCAGCCTCCAGAACACTGAGACAGATGTATGTCTACTCTGAATTAGATCGCAGAAAATAGACCCAAATACAAATCTTGTGTCAAACTCAAGTGAACTCAAACTTCAACTGCTTTTCTTAACAAGTCAGAACCAGAAACAACTGTGCTGATGGGTGTCATTTCGGAGCCACATCTCTGTTCCTCATTTGGATGCAGTTTCTTTATTCTCTCATTGTGTAGATAAAAAATTGACTTACTTTGTAAAACCACATACTGAGATTCATTTCTTCATTTAAGGAAAAGTGTTACAAGGAGAAGGTGAAGAGGAGGAACACACCCTGTCCTCTCATTCCTCATGTATGACTTTAAGCACTTTTTGCAGAACTATTTTTCTCCACTCTGGCCTGAGAGTCTTGTCAATATGTTACAATCATTGCCTTCAGTTCTTTTTCTGAGCTGGTCTCTGTGAGGGTAAAGCATGGCATCCATCGAAAACCAGGGAGGAAAATCTCCAAGACCAGGCCTGCTCATGGGCTTCCAGCCCCCAAAGCAATGAGAATATGGAATGGGTCAATCCTCCAGCTAACTGTTGGGCTGCTTGGGTTTTTCTTGCTTGTTTGTTTGTTTTCGAGACAGGGTAGTTTTGGTGCCTGTCCTGGATCTCGTGCTGTAGACCAGACTGGCCTCAAACTCATAGAGATCTGCCTGGCACTACCTCCTAAGTGCTGGGATTAAAGGTGTGTGTCACCACCACCCGGTGGGTTGCTTGTTTTTAATGCCATTCTTATCACACCAAAGAAGAACCTCACAGCCATCTTCCTGATGAACAGTCATATGACTTTGTAATTTTGAACAAAGCTCCTTGTATGAAGAGTGTCTCAAAGACAGATTCAGAGTTTTTGACCTGACTGTAATGTCTAGTTCTGTGCATTCTGTAGATTATTAAACATATATGAAGATACTTTGTTCATTTATAAAATGGATATTCATGAAGCCAAATATTTATATTGTCTGAATACATAGCTTAAAGTGTTTTTATGCCATCAACATTAGCCATCAACAGGCTGATGAATAATGATCCACTAAGTTAATTCTAACAAGAAATTTTTAAGAGTACATTTTCAATGGGAGAGATTCCAATGAGGTAAGTAGGATCTGCTCACAGAAAGCTTAATTTGGAAGGTTAATTTCTGAATATGTGGGTGGTCTATTGCTGTGGGGTGGTCTGTATGTTAAAGTACTCTGATTGGTCAATAAATAAAACACTGATTGGTCAGTGGCTAGGCAGAAAGTATAGGCGGGACTAACAGAAAGGAGAAAAGAAAGAACAGGAAGGCAGGAGGAGACACTGCCAGCCGCTGCCATGACAAGAACCATGTGAAGATGCTGGTAAGCCACAAGCCTTGTGGCAAGGTATAGATTTATGGAAATGGATTAATTTAAGATATAAGAACAGTTAGCAAGAAGCCTGCCAAGGCCATACAGTTTGTAAGCAATATAAGTCTCTGTGTTCACTTGGTTGGGTCTGAGCAGCTGTGGGACTGGTGGGTGACAAAGATTTGTCCTGACTATGGGCAAGGCAGGAAAACTCTAGCTACAGTCTATGTGAGGGAGGACATGATTGAAGATGCTGAGAACTTTTGACTCTTAAGGAAAGCTCTAATGAACAAGTTGTCTGAAATAAAAGTTTTCCTGTATGCACATGTAGAACTCTCCAATTGGATCTTGCTCAGTTTGGGGAAAACAATCAGATATCAACAAATACACACTTGAAATTATACTCAAATACAATAGTCTGATCTAAATATAATAGATATTCTAGTTTACTTAACTTTAGATAAAGCCTAAAGTCATCTGAGAAGTGAGTCTCTATTGAGCATTGCCTAGGTAAAAATGACTTTGTTAATGGTGTATGAGGTCCCATCCTACTGTAGTCAACACCATCCTTGGAGAGGTGGACCTGAGGTTTACAAAAAGCTAGCTAGGCATAAGCCTGAAAGCTAGAAAGCACCACTACTTCATGATTCCTGCTGTAATCCCTAGACTGTGAGTGAGTTTGTTGGTCAGAGGTAATGTGTGTGGAATAACAAGCAGGTCTGGCTTGAAGTCCCTGCCCTGACTTCCCTCAATGATGGACTATAGTCTGTAAACTGCAATAAATCCTTTCCTTTTCCAAATTGCTTTGGAAAGAGTGTTTCATCACAGCAATGGAAATCAAAACAGAATGGTAGGCGTTGAAAATGTACAGAACATGCTAACTTAAGAAAACTAAACATGGTGTCAGCTTTAACCTGCTGTTGCTAGTAGATTTTCCTCTGAAGCACCCAGATATGTTTTATGTACTAATATCATTCAGTGCACTCAAGTCTTTAGACACCAGCTATTCTGACATGTTTGGGTTCCACAAAAGCGAGAATGGTTTTGTTAAATGGTGTTGAAAATTAGTTCATTTCAGTGATAATAAAATGATGTTCTGTAAGATTCAAAATATATGAATAAAGGCTAAATTATTCCTTGTATGCACCAAATGTCTTGTTGAATTTCACTGAAGAAATAAAAATGCAATTGGTAGAAATTTTGAAATGTAAAATGCATTACATTAGCAAGTGCTGTGGTCATTCAATTTTGCTGTTCCAATTCAAACTTTTTACCTTTTTCTTGTTGAAATTTAACTTCATTCAGTATAATTCTAGCCCCTTTAGAGTGCATCTGTGAATAATAACTCACTAGTGTTTTTTTTTTGTTTTTTTTTTTTCGAGACAGGTTCTCTGTGTAGCTTGCGCTTTCTGGACTCACTTGTAGCCAGCTGCTCGAACTCACAGAGATCTGCCTGGCTCTGCCTCTTGAGTGCTGGGATTAAAGGCGTGTGCTACCACCGCCCAGCCTCACTAGTGTTTTTATAGCTTGGTATCTCCAGAACTGAAAGGAGAGTGAACCTGACTGAGTCTTTGGATTTAGTGCAATGACTGTTACACATGCCTTTACAGGATGGAGAAGATAGAAATGACGGATGACAGCGAAGTACCAGGGAATATATGACTTCAGACACATTGCAGATTCCATCATCTACCAGGATAACATCCTAATAAAGACACTGAAAAATATAGGTTTCAAATGTTTTAATTCTACAAAAGTGAACCTTCTAAAAATAGATTCTCCTTGTATCTACATTGCTATAAAATGTATTTGAATAGAGTAACAATGCAGTTAAAGCTGGACACAATTGCACTGCTTTTGTAAATTTTGAAAATATTTCTAGTATATTAATATTATGTTTTACCAAATTGCTCGCTGCTTTGTAAGGCATTTTCTTCAGTTTTGTGAGCTAACAAAAGAGATTCATAAATAAATAATTCAATGTATTTGTACAATAAAGTAAATGCCACTAAAATAGAAGATTTATAGGATTTATTGAGTTAAAATAATTACTTAGTATATGAGTCTCTGCATTATTCATTGTATTTTCCCTAAGATTCACTGATTACATTTAATACACAGGAGAATTTCTACTAACATGATAATTTTGTATAAATTTATTGCCTAATCTACATGAAGAAAAGTTAAAGTTGCAAAAATCAACAAGTTAACATTATGTACCTCAGCTTCTGGCCATATAAATATAAATATCTCTAGAAGCAAATGTGCAGGTATGATTCTGTTAAGAATGAGTACATACTAAACACTCCTTTGCAACAGATCTAAAAGATGAGTCGATTGAATAATATTCATATATACAGTCATGCTACACTGCTTAATCTACCATTGCACTGTTACATTCAAATGAAGATATTCATCATGCAAATAACTTGTAGTAAAGTGAGTTCAGAGCTGTAACTCTTGACTTGAAAACTGCCATTTAAATCTTTTCTCTGATTTCAGGTTATTTTATTGTTCATGCATTTACTGGAAAGATTGACTCCTCACAAAACTCTCTGCAGAATAGAGAAACTCTAATCATAAAACTTGTAAAATGTATGTGATCTTAACCACCATGCCATAAGAATAGAGAATGATGTAAAAACTGTACCAATTTTTAAATCAGTAAATTAGGTTCGTCAACTTGACAATAGAGACAGCTCTAGGATCTTCCATTCTTCAATGACATTAAATGCTATGATACAGAAATTAGTAATAATGGTTTTTATACTTGAAAACAGTCAAGGATTTAGATCTTTGTTCTACATAAATAACAAGAGGAGAGGTCTAAACTATGAAGTGATCAGTATGATAATAGGCTTGACTTAACAAATTCTCCATGTATAAATATGTCAAAACACATTGTATATTTCAAATTCATATACTTTGACTGAATTATAATTAAAATATAATATGAAGTATATGGAGTGAATTCATCTATATTTCCATTAGATAACTTCAACAGAAACATAATTTGAAAAATAAGAAATAATATTCCAAAATTATTTTCATATGTGAACAAAAAATTGTTGAAAGAGAAGACTACAGCTGAAGAACTTTCAAGGCCAACATCACCGGAGAGTTTATATGGAAACCACCAAGGAAATATTATGGAATAAAGATCAGGAGACAGACTAGTGATGCAAATACAGTGAGACCCAGCATATAGCACAATGATATAGAAGAGGATAAACCAAAACACAGGGGGAAATAGTTGGAGAACATTCAGGAGAACATTCTGGTATCAACAGACAACATAGTGTTACAAAAGAACAATGCAAATAACTCAATTTAAAAATGGGTACTAGGGCCCCAAGGTGGCTCAATATGTCAAGGTCTGTGTCTCTAGGCCTGAAAACCTGAATTCAATCCCTGAAACTCACATTTTGAAAGAAAAGAGTTAACTCCCACAAATTGGTCTTTGACTTTCACACTCTGACCTTCACATGTACATGCACATGCACATGCACAGGGATACACACACACACACACACACACACACAGAGACAGAGAGACACAGCAGAGAGAGAGAGGGAGAGAGAGGAGAGGAGAGAGAGAGAGGAGAGAGAGAGAGAGAGACAGAGACAGGGAGACAGAGAAAGACAGAATGACACACACAGAGAAAAACTGGTGTATTTTCTCAAAGGAAAGGAAATAAATGTCCAATAGCTCTATAAAAATGCTGGGCACATTGATAATTGTGGAAATGTAAACAAAACCATAGAAGACATCACATAACTCCAGTAGGAACAGTTGTTAATTAAAGGGGAAGAAGAAAGAGGTAGGAAGAAGCTCTAAAGTGAAGGACTTGCCTAGACATTCAGGACCCTCATGTTTAATCCTGAGTACCACTAAGAGTATAAACAAAGACAGGTGCTGGCAGGGAAAATCAGAAAAGGGAACTCAAGCAAACCATCATCCAGGTGGCAAAGTTCTCCAAACGGGTCAGATTGTAGAAAAGATTGAAGAGCTGTAATGTATTGTAGTCAAAAGATTTCCCATGTTCCACCCAGCCCATGGTTGGGACAAATCTCTCTCTTCCATAGTCCTGCAGCTGCTTATAAAATAATCACTCAGGAGCTCAATATTAATTACAAACTGTATGGCTTCTTGCTAGCTAGCTCTTTCATCTTAAATTAACCCATTTCTAATTATGTATTGCTACGTTTCCTGTGGCTTTACCTACAGTGTATAGTAATATCCTATCTAGGTGCCTTCCATAAACTTTGTCAGCTGCATCCAATTGTTTATGCATTTGCAAAGCTCTATGTGCTTTATCACTATTTACCAGTGTTATTAATTACAGTTCTTCAGGGCAACATTTAATTGTCATTTTGAATAATATATTGCTACCCATTCATCATTAGAAGCAGGATCTCTCAATTAAAAGTCTGTCACATAACAAACCAAGTGTGTTCAGTTGTGAAGGTTAGACAAATAATGAATGAAAATTATTCTCTGCTAGGAAGCATCATGGACATTACATGTCCATAAATTGGGTGCTCCAATCACATACAACTTTATGCTGAGACAGGACCTCCCAGGAAACAAAGTAATTTGAGTCTATAAATGTGAAGTCCTCATTTAAAAGTCTGGGGTCCTTGTGAGGTAAAAATTCACCAAGTTTTACACACTGGGAAGAAAGATGCTCTGAGGACACAGATCAGGAACTATAGGCCATAGAGGAAAGCTTCAGCAGAACCCATCCCAAGAGCCCTCAGACCTTGATGTCTCACCCAGAAGTGAAAAAAATAAGAATTAATTTGTCTCATAGACACATCTGTGGTATTCTGCTAAGGTGGTCCTTCCAGACTACAGAAGAAGAGACCTACAGACATCCTCAAGACAATAGATAGATAAGTAGATGAAGGATAGATGATAAATGAGATGTAATTAGATAGAAGGCATGTAGATGATAACAGAAAATTGACAGACACAGATGATAAGAGGTAAAGACATATATGACAGCTATGATAGATGAAAATAGATAATGAAAGATAAGTTGAAGAAGATAGATGCTATGGAGGACATGGATGTGCGGACAACTCTAATACATATATTACTTTTATTTAGTTTCTTTACCCAATACTGAGAGTGCTAGATCAAGCATTATTTTTAATTTAATTTTTTGAGGTGTATTTCACCCCCATTGCAATGACTGATCTTTTAGTTCTGTGGTAAAGCAATACCCTCCAGCCTAACCTGAGCCTCCAAAATGCCAGGGACTACAGTCATAAACAAGTATGCACAGTTCAATTTCTATTATTTAGAGGAGTCTCCATATATACAGCTTCCCAGTGGCTGTACCAGTAGAGGTCTCTCCATTGTGCACAGCCTTCTTTTTTTTCTACCAACACATAATATTTTGATGATAGAAATCCTATTGTGAGGTCACAAAATTCTTGTGGTTCTGAACATTTTCATATATTTATTGTTTATTGTAATATTTTCTTTCCAAAAATCTACATTAGACATTCTTAGAGTCAGCTTACATTACATCATTTGCAAAATGATGGATAGAAATAAATACCTTCTTAAGCAAAATAAGCTGTAGCATGAATCTTAAAAGTCCTTATTAATAAAATCAAACCTGAAGCCAGTTATTGGGATCAATGCTGGTAGATTAGATAGACAGAACAAGCCACAGCTAACCTCACCTGGCCAACTTCTCAGCTGATCTTGTTTTCTCAGACTGGAAGCCTCTGAGTCCTCATCCAGAATGGGTCTCAGCTGAACTGCTGCTCGAAAGCCTGAAGCTTAACCAGCCAAATGCTTCTAGTTTCTAGTCCTCATGTCTTATATACCTTTCTGCTTTCTACCACCACTCACTGGGATTAAAGGCATGATGAGTCACCATGCCTGGCTGTATCTTTGAACACATGGATTTCTGCCTCTGGAATGCTAGGATTAAAGGCATGTGTTACCACTACCTATCCTTTGTGTTTAATATTGTGGCTGCTCTGTCTCTGACCCCAGACAAGTTTATTAGCATGCACAATATTTGGGGGAATACAATACCACATTTCCTCTCTTTTTGTCTAAAATTTAAAAAAGTTTATAACTAATACAAGAAAAATTATATCCATAACTATATATAATACACAGTCAAGATTACATTAACGATGTCTAGTCCATTAACATTTGACAGATTCAGATAAAAACTCCATTATATATATTAACAATGATGTCCAGTCCAGTAACATCTGATAAACTCAGACCAAAAAAATTTTCATTACTTATCTTATTTAAGACAAGTAGTTCCTTTTTAAAAGTAGATTCCATAATCTCCCTTTTTATCTTATCATATCCAATAAGCTACTTTCATAAATAAAATTAAGATGCGTGTGGTGCCTGGGAGGCAGGGGCAGGCAGATCTCTGTTAGTTCTAGGCCAGCCTGGTCTACAGTTGTGAGTTTCAGGACAGCCAGTGATGTTACACAGAAAAACCACTAAATAAATAATAAATACAATAATACAAAATAAACAAATAAAAATATGCTATATTTCCTTCCATATATGGGATCTATATTTAAAAGGGAAAGACCTTGAAACATGGAGTTATGTGAGAGAAGGGACGAACTGGAGGGTGTGATAAAACAGAATATTAAGGAAGTGGATATAATCAAAGTAAGATATTTGCTTCATGGAACTGTCCCAATGAAATCCCATTATTCTATACAAATCAACACACTAATAAAGTAGGCAAATGTTGTATGAAGACAAGGAACTTTAATAAGTGATAATGATAGTATCATATAGTCACTGAGATGCTATGCTGTCACACACATAACTTCTTTAAATTCATTCAGTGGTGTTGGGATTTAATCCAGAACTTTGCACACTGTAGACAACCATTCTGCCACTGAGTCCATCATACTGGCCTCAATTTTGTACTGATAAACATTATGGATAAAGACAGGGGTCTCAGATCTGCATACATATCAAAGTCGCCACTGGCACCTACCCAGTGGAGATTTCTTCCCAGGGTCCATGGAAGAAACTACAAGCAGCTGGGATCTATGCTGAGGGATAGTGCATAGAATATAAGCACACCAAATCTTTGGTTCATTCACTTTATTCTTTTAAGTCAATTCTATCTATACAGCTTCTTTTCTGTTCTCACATTTAGCTCCTCTCTGTTCCTTCTTCTGCTATTTTCTCCTTTTTCTATTTTCATTCTTCCCATCTTTGTTCTCCCCAAGTCTCTGAAGTTTCCAGTTTATACACACATACCATTAGTAATTCTCTGTTCAAGGCAAAATCACAAGGCTTGAATTCTATCTGGGTCATAAAGGCAGTGACTGTCAGGCTTTCTTTTGCAACTCAAAAAGGAGAGTGATTAATGGGAGTTCTTTGGTAAGGTCAACTGAGGGCTAAAATCAATTAGGGAATTCTAAAAAGGGATTTATATGCTCAGACCATAATCTTAGAAGTTGCTAGGTAAACAGGTTAGGAGTCTGTATGTCAGTAAGTCACTAGGAAAGTAAAATTGTCCTTTTTTCTTTTGGTGCCATTTCTCTCTCAGTTTGTCTGGACTGCATGGCTTTCTGGTAGGGCCAGGAAAGTTTACTTGGATGCTAGGCAACCTGCATCACAATGTGTAATATTTGGTTAGTAAAAGCATTTTTTTCTTTGAGTTAATAGCTAAAGTAGGATCTTTAGAACTAGGGATAACACCTGGATTGAGATAAAAGAGGGAGGATTAAAGCTTAATTTACACAAGAAATGATCCTTAGCACCTATCATCTGCCTGGCCTGGTTGTAGTCTCCTTGGATCAGTGGGAATAATTACCTTACCTCAGTAACTAGCAGATGGCCAAAACACCATCCCAGAAATGTGAGCAGTAAATCTCTTAAATTAAGGTGTTGTGTCAATAAACCAGGGTGAAGGTAAGGAATTAAGGATTTAATTGTTAGTGGTTATTTTCTCTTATCTGTAGGTGAGATGAGCTAATGCTTATCTATCTGCAGTCTCTCCTTGGATGAAGAGAAGTATCTCAGAGGAAATACTTTTGTTCAGAGAATGGCCCTGGCCAGATATTTGCTAATGAAGAATAAACACAGCTGAGGAATATTATCTAAAATACCCCCAATAATATATGGGAAGTTGTGCCCAGTAAATGAAACATTGTTAGAAGTTCTTGGGAAAAGAATCAAATGGGAAAGCTACAATAGCACACAGGAAATTCACTGCAGAATACATCTAATACATTAAAAACAGTATCACAATACTCCTTGAGTTTTGGCTTTATTCTCTGGAATATTCCCTTGGCTCTTCTAGGTATTAGCTTGGCTAGTGTCAGCTGAATTCCTACTTCATACTTTTGCAGCTCACAACACATATATAAGTGTAGATATAGATACAAGTCTGGGTATAATCATCACTCACTTAATTAGCAAGAGCTAAAGGAATTTTAAAATCGTGTCTGACTCAAACATCTTATTTTAACCACCGCATTACCTACTGTTGCCACATTGGTCTTCTATTCATTTTAGCATCATTTAACTAGTTTCCCTCCTAAGAAAACCAAATCATGGTTGCCTAGATGACAAAACCAGGAAGAAGGAATCTTGACTACAGAGTGATCTGTGGACATGACTATGGGCCATTTTCTTGATGGTCAATTGATGTGGAGGTTCCAATGTACTATGGGCGGTGCCATCTTTAGATAGTTGGACCTCAGCTCTGTAAAAAAGGTAGCTGAACCTAGCCTGTGATCAAGCCAGTCAGAGTGTGCCAGCATGATCTTTGCTTTAGTTCCTTCATGTAGATTCCTTATTTGAGCTCCTTCTCTGGGTTCCTGAATGATGGGCTATGACATAAGTCAATGAATTCCTTTTTTCCTCCAGTTACTTTTGGACAGTGTTTTATCACATTAGCAGAAAAAAAAGATATGATATCTGTATTTTCTGAGCAGCCAAAGTTCCCTCCCATGGCCAGGGAGAAGGACTCTGCTCATCTCTTAGCCCTGAATCTTCAGAGTGAAAAAGAAATCTTTCCCCTCTGAGGAGGCAGCTGGCTCCTTTCATGCATTATGTTTCCCTAGTTGTGCATAAGGTTTCTGTAAGTCTGGCTTTCATAAGTTATCAACATTTATTTAATTGTTCAGAGAGATGACAGCAAGGCTTTAGGACAAATTAAATCATTGCTTTTCTTCAATATGAATGGAAATTCAAGTCTGCCATAAGAAAGAACTGCAGTTGAACACAGAGCTATCATATTCACATGCTAAATATTTCATTTCACCATTTGTTTGAAAATAGTGCCAATACTCATGAAAGATTAATTGTTCTGTCTAGCACTTAAAAACAATACTGTTTTCATTAAATGAAGGTCACTTCCAAAATGATTTTTTCCAACATTTCCCTCTGGGTATTCACATGTAATATGGGTAGCAGTGCATTCTTTGTGATTCACATTATTGGAGACTATTCATTTGATTAGATATGAAATGTTCAGCAAAAAAATCCATTCCACACAAAGCTAACCTTTTTTGCTTTAAAATTATGCACAATTTTAAGCTTTATGCTGTAGCCATTCAAGCTTCAAGTTTCCATATCAGTTTAAAATGATCTCCTTAAAGATCATGAAGCTAATGTATTAGTTTAATCTTTAGAATACTGTTAGAATGCAAATGTATTAATACATTCTACTATTGTTTTCAGGAAACATAAAATTATAAGAAATTTTATGCTCATAGGAATCATGACTGTTTGTGTATCTTGGAACATACTGGTAGTGCAGAGTTGCACGGTGAGATAAAGCAGAAGTTAAGAAACCATGAACAAATGCTACTGTCCTTATATGCCCTGATCCTTGGCTGTGTTAATTTCAGAACATATTATTATGATATTTACATTTTTGTTTTACCTTATTTACTCTTTATTTAAGGAACCTTTTATCAGCATTGACTATATTGTTTGAATTTCAACATAAAAATGATAGAAGATAATGAGCAAAAAACACGTGGAACATCTGATAAAATAGAGATACAATTAATTTGTGATTAGAGTGAGCTTTGTGTATCCAGAATTATGGAGTTAAGAGCTGGAAATGGGATTTTTCTTATAACAAAATTCACAATATGCATATAAGTCCTGTATTTAAAACTACAAAACAGGACCATTTAACTCACTTCTCTCATGTAAACAATATTATCCTCAGATGTGAAAGATGAAGAAGTGGGTGGGGAACCTGAAGGAACTGAAGGCAGAGAGTGAGGATGACCAAATACATTGTGTATGATATGTGAGGTTCATAAATAAGTAAAATATTCTATCAAAACATGCAGCAGCAATGAAAAACTGAAAGGTTAGCATAGAAAGTTGATACCTAGGGAACATGCAATTTAAGAACAATATAACTGAAAAAAAAAAGAACTATATAAATGAAATTCTTGTTATGTGTGTATTTTCTGTGGTTTAGGATATTTGTGCAGCTTACATATATATTAGTATATTGAATTTCAGTAAAAGAAGTAACTTTTAATACATCATAAAGTAATAGCAATTACTCCATAAGTTTATAAATACCTATTCTAATTCCAAATACGATGTCAATAATTTTTTGCTTTATTTACTTAATTGTTAATTCTTAATAACATGTAAAATAATGAATTATAGAGTGCCATTTCCATATATGCATGCTATGAATAATTTTTGAATATATGTTAAAACTACAGTCATAAGAAAAATGCAAAAGCAGAATAACAGAAAAAGATGCCCTATGATGTCACTATCTCCAAAAAGAAACTGCCTGCAAATAACTACCAAAGACATATTTCCTAACTACATAGTTAGAAATCAGTAAGCTCTGTATCCATTGTCCTACTCTGATTTACCTGTCCACTTGACACAGCCTAGAGCCACCTGATACGGATACCTCAGCAGATTTTTTTGTGGCAAAATGCTCCTAGAAACATAGTTAATGTTTTTATTGTGTAAATACACTATACAAATGTAAAAAAATTCTCTTCAAACAGAATTAGTCATGAAGTTTCTCCTTTGATGTCCTCTTAACTCACTGCATAAGAAATACTAATTTTCAACATTTGTTACACCCCTTTAAGAAAAGCTGCTGCTCTCCCACAAAACATATTTTCTAACCTTTTATTTCCCACTGGATTATTATGTGAAAATTTCAGAGGATGGCCCATCAGAAGATGTACTCTGGATAGTAGCTCACTTCAAAGTCATGGGGTATTGACTTTCATCTTCAATCAGAAATATCTGAAAAATTTGATGTCTTAAATACTGCTCGACATTATAACAACGGTCATCTTACTTTTCAGAATGCTGCTTTCCTTTAATCCATAGTCTTGGAAGGTTTAAATCATGTCCACCACCAGCATTCATGCACACTCACACACTTACATGAAAATTAGAAGCAACAAAACAAAGTCATTCAGGATGCTGGGGTCCTGGTAGGCTTTCCTAATCACACTATGATTAGAACTGCTTGGCTTTGCATTACAGTGTAGGGTTTCATCTGTTCTGGAAATATTTACAGCAGGCTAGAATGAGTGCTGCAAATGTTCACTTTAGATCCTTGTACAATGTTTGTGAAGCATCAGGTGATGCTCATTGATGTGGGGAAATTTACAATATCTGAGGGAGGAAGAAGCAAAGTAAAAGGCAATTTTACTGCTAGATCTGACATTTTTGGAAACTTATTTCTTATGTGACTGTTTGGTCCTGGGTGTGAAAAATAAGATGTGATCTCTGTTGTTTCAGTGAATCATTCTAGTCTGGACGATAAACATTTGAATTCATGTAACAGAGAATAACTTAATATGTATTATATAGGAAGAATAGATTAAGAGATCTAGTACAACAGAAAACAGAAGTAATGATGAGAAATTTGACAAAATCCTACACACATGATAGATTTAGAATGAGAATAGCATGGACAGCCATTTGCAATCACACTAATGTAAGTTCACAGCTAACTGGGGTTGGGATACTTTGTTACAGTTATGTCTTCTAAGGTTCCAGATAAAACTGATCTGTCTCTC
This sequence comes from Peromyscus leucopus, assembly GCF_004664715.2. Lineage (NCBI taxonomy): Eukaryota > Metazoa > Chordata > Mammalia > Rodentia > Cricetidae > Peromyscus > Peromyscus leucopus. The sequence continues at coordinate 112,164 of NW_023505698.1, read as the reverse complement.
TCACCCTCTCTTCTGTCTCTCCGTCTCTGTCTCTATCTCTCTCTATCTTCCTCTCCCCCTCCCTTCCTCTTTTCCTCTCTCACAACATAGTTAGGTGTTCTATACTAACTCTAGGGCTAGGAAAGTGTATCACTATGTTTAAGCCTGACTTAACTTTCAAAGACCATTGTAAGAGACTGTGCATCCACAAAACCTACACAGATTCAAGTCAGAAGGGGTCCCAGCACTCATGAGGGGAAGTAGACACAATATCACATCCCTAACACAATTGCTATTAGTAATTTATACCTACCAGGAAAGGAAAAATCAATTTTCTTCAAAAGAGTGTTGCTGGGTATATCAATCACACTCCAGGGCAGAGCCTATTCTCAGGAGTAGTTAGCAAACACAAAATATGCTCCATGTTTTTGTGTACTTCTTGCTTTGTTTTGGACTTTTTTTCTTGTTCTCTTTTTTTTTCAGTTTGCTTATCTGTTTTGCTTCTAAGTTGTTTGTTGTGATTTGAATGGGGGGCGATGGTTTGAGAGAGAGAAAGAATGTGTAGTTGGGTGGGTAGAGAGGAGAGGAGGATGGGAGGAGCTGGGTAAGGAGAAATAATGTTTTCATGATATATTGTATAAAATAAAATTTTAAATTAAGAGAAATTTAAAAGAACCAAGAATTAATGTTTTAGAAGGGGGAGTGATAATTTGGGCATCTGGGAGAGAATGCTGTGAGGAAGTGACATTTGAACTATACTAATAAAGCAAAAGATACTGTAGAAGGAGATAATTGATGCAAATACTTTTTCAAAGCAGAGCTGGAGAGTCCCTGCTGCATGGAGCAGAACAAGAAGAGGAGAGCATGGGGAAAACTTTAAGACACTGCCACCAACCTGTAATGCATTCTTAGAAATAGAGTGACTTCCATGGAAACAACTTAACTCGTGTCTATTTTATAGTAAGGTCCATAGTCTTTGAGTTTCTATTATGGAGATAAATAATACAGTTGTTTAATGTGTGAGGTTTTTAAGATATAGGATGCTTGTTTGCTTCTTAAAGTTTGAACATAATTTTTAAACACATTGTTTTAGGCCTTTTTTGTGTTTGTTATTTTTCATTTTTCTTGGTTTTGAGACAGAGTCTCCCTGAGTCCCAGGCTTGTCACTTCCTCACTCTGTGTCCAGATTGCTGGGATTATTGATATACTTTGCATTCAACCAGGCTCTAAGTTTTCTCTGTAGATAAAAACTTGGGTAATACAGTGAGGAAAAAAGAATTTATTGACTGTGTAAGGGATGATGGTATCCTGGTCCAGAAAAAGAACAGTATACTTAGAAGACAGCTGGAACATTTGAATGTCTAGACCTTCAGAAACTGAATATAGGAAATGAGAGGCCAGAGGTTAAATGTTATTGTGTCCAATGCATCTCATAGTTATGTATATCTCCCTGTTTGTTCATACAGATGTGAACTGGAATCCTGCAGTCTTTGCATCCAGCACTGAGCACAGGGAAGTCCCAAATATGTGCTCTCTAGGTCCTCTGCTAGGGGCTGAGGAATGAATTTACTCCAAGTTTCTCAGGCAGAAAACCAGGACTGTGCACTCCTTCCATAACAGGACAAGGGGAACATCCTAATCAAGCCATCCATTTCACTTTGCACTTACCAGTCATCAAGGAATGGTTACCTATGGCATTTTACTGTGCTAACAAAATTTTTTGCACACATAGGAAGACAGCAACTCATATCTTTGTGTTATAAATGTCTACTGTGACTGCTCTACCCAGAGTGCACATTTTCTTTTTCCTTGCTACAGACCCATTTTTCTTGTGTCAGGTGGGGTTAAGTCTTGGCAGATGCCTACCTGGTGTTCCTGCTGCAGCATCTTCCTTTCTGTGTGCCACTCTGATTTATGAAACACCCTGCATTCAAACTACACATGCAAAAGAAACCTGTTGCTGAACTGAATATTGAAATCTTGTGCTCCACAAATCTGAGAAGCTTAATTTTAAACCAAAAATAAGTCACAAGAAAACAACTCAGAACCCATTTATTTTTCAAAGCAGAAATATTAAATTATTTTGGGAGAAAATATTCATATTCTTACCTTAGAGACTTTTAGAACAATGCTTGTTATGTTGATACTGTAACAGACATGTTAAGAGTGGATTTGGCAGATTTTCCTGAGCATGTGCAGTGTCTTAATGATGTCCACAGGTGAGCTGGCAGTGAGATGTATGCAGCTTGCATGCCTGGTGGATTGAGTAGTTTACATAACAGCAGCCAGGATTGTAGCATAGGGTACAAACTGGTTTGTCCTCTGGATGGCTTCACACTGCATATGTATGAAATATTCTAGCTCTTCATTACTCCTAGAACAAGAAGGATTCTTCAACTTGAGATTCTGTTCAAGTCCTTGTAAATTTCTTACATGTAGGAGAGACAAGATGGCCCAAGCATCAGCAAGCTCAGAGCTCTTCAAGCAGAGCTGAGGTCACACTACTCAGCAGAGAATGCTATGACTCCTGGCTCTGAGCATGGACTGGGCTCCTCCTTGGGAGACAAAGCTATCAAGGTAGATCAGGTACCAATGAACATTCTCACACATGAATTCCAGTGATTTTTTTTTACTTCCTTATATAAAGCATTACTAACTCATTACACCTTGATCTCATAATCTCTAACTCTATCATAATTATATTAGAGTATTGTAGTTGGAAGTTTTCCTGTGTCCCACCTGGGCCTGTAGCCACTCAGACCCAAGTAAACACATAGAGGCTTATATCAATTACAAATTGCATGGCCATGGCATATGGCTCAATTTTCTTGCTAGCAAGCTCTTATAACTAAACTCAGCCCATTTCTATTAATCTGTATGTCACCATGCATTCCGTGGTTTTACCTGTGTGCCATTACATGCTGCACCCTGGACGGCGGGATGGCATCTCCTCCACCACTGCCTTTCTAATTCCTGTCTCTTTCTTCAATTTCCTGCCTAGCTATAACCTGACTTGTCATAGGCCAAATGGCTTTATTTATCAACCAATCAGAGCGACACATATTCATGGTATACAGAAAGACACCCCACAGCAGAGTATTGTTAGAAAGCTGCCTTTCTTCTACAAATCCTTATAGAGAAAATTGTAACACTAGGGAAATGAGCAAACTATGCCATTATTTAAGAATACATGCTTGCAACAATAAGCTGAAACTCTTAGGGTAATTTTAGACCTACAACCAACAGTGGTATTTCTTAGGGTCACTTTGTGTTTTTTCATAAACATCTTTGTTCACATTGAATTAGAACTATGTGAACATCTATCTCTTAGTCCCGCTTTTGACCATGAAGTTTTTAATGAAATGCTATTAAGTTGTCTGATTGTTCATTTTATTAACTTATGATGCTTTCATTTCCTGATCTATAAAATGAATGTCAATATGGTATCTATATCTGAAGATCAATTGTAAAGAGTAAATGTTAACTGATTTTTTTTCCCTTTTTAACTAGAAATGAAGATTTCTTCCAAAGAAAATTTAAGAGAGGAGGGAAATATGAGAATGTTACTTACTAGGAAAACAATCCTTATTACTATGACAGGCTATCACAAATTTAGTAGCTTAAGCAATATAAATTATCATCTTTCTGTCTGTAGGTAGGGAGTCTGACACATGCCTCAGTGGACTAAAAGTATTGCAGTAACTGCTCCTGTTTGCATTCTTAGTTGAGATTCCACCTTTAGCTTCTTCCAGAGGTCTAAAGCCCACATCTTCCACCTCAAACCAGTCATGCTGACTCTGTACCTTCCACCACACTCACAGATTGTTCTGACTCCTCTCTCTTGCTCATTGAGAGTGGTGAGAGAGTGCTTTGGACACACCTAGATAATTTGGAGGATTATCTTCTGTTTTGGTTAGATTTTCTACTGCTGTGAAGAGACACCATGACTATGGCAACTCTTATAAAAGAAAACACTTAACTGGGGTGGCTCACAGATTTGGAGGTTTAGTTCATTATCATTATGATAGGACATGGCAATGTGCAGCAGAAATGGTGCTGGAGAGGAAGCTGAGATTCTTACATCTTGACTTGCAGGGAACAGAAAGTGGTCTAGTGTCCCACTGAGGGAGGCTTGAGCAAAAGAGACATCAAAGCCCAACCCTACAGTGACACACTTCCTCCAACAAGGCCATATCTACTTCAACAAGGCCACACCTCCTAATAGTGCCATTCCCTTTGGGGGCCATTTTCTTTCAAACAACCCCATCTCTCTAGCCTTAAATCTGAGATCAGCAACCTTAATTCTACATTCATGCCAAAGTGCAATGGAACACACACACACACACACACACACACACACACACACACACACACACACACACTTGTGTATGAGATCATTAGTTGTAGCAGGGTCCTTGCTGTTTTTCCCTTTGGGGGTGGGAACCAATTAGGCACAGAGTCAAACCACACAGACTCTGGGAGAATGTTGAAACAAGAAGCTCAGTTTATTCAGAAAGAGGCAAGCCTTATACACGCTCCCCCCGCACCCTGGGGCGGGGGGAGGTCTGATAAATATGCTGGTGTGACATGGCTGCCTCTCATTGGTCCAGGTCATCTCCAGATCATGTTTCAGCTGCTGTTGCTAAGACCATCAGGCAGACCCAGGCTGGCTCTTAGAAAGTATCTTTTTTACTTGTTTGGGCTGTATGGCCCTCAAGCCCATTAGTGATGAGTCATGCCACAATTAGTATCTTTATAAAGTCATTATTCTGCTTACTCCACTTGTAAATACAAGGCATTTGAAACTAGGTAGCATTTAATATGAGTGGTGTTTTCATTCAGCAGATTATACCAAAAGCTTGCGTTAAGAAAATTGTCATTTTTGGGGAATTTGAGGACTCACCACAGCTGTTCATCATCTTCATTCAGAGTTTGGCTGGGATTCCTATAGAAACTTCTGAGCTTTTGGCTATCTTTGCTGATTAACAAGCTTCCCTACAGTTTTTACACTGTAAATTTAGAATCTGTTACTCTTAAGCTGTATAATACAAGCAGTCCTCCTTGGGAGGTGTTTATACAGTACCCATGACATCCTGGGCATAATCCCCAGTACTGGAAAAATTATATACTCACATAATGTGTGTATCTGGGACTCTATGTTCTGCTAACCAAATACTATCTAGATTTAAACAATCTCTATGGAAAATGGAAAGTTTAGATGACACTCTGTTTTCATATATTATGTGGGTGGACAACATTAGAGACAAACAGATAGATAGAGGTGAGCATTCAGCATTACTGAGACATGGCCACAAAACAAATTTTAACATGTAGCTTGAAAAAATATAATCATTGGCTTTATAGGGGATGTAATACTTTAATAAACCTAGAAGAATACAATAAGGGAATGAGATAGTAACTTCTTCTTTACAACAAGTATAAATTAATTTGCTCCTTTCAGAATATTAACTATGAGCTGAGTTTGGGGCACATGCTTGTAATCTTAGCCCTTAGAAAGAGGAGGCAAGGGGCAGGAGTTCAAGGTCAGTTTGTACTATATAACATGATGGAGGCCAGTTGGGACTACAGGAGACTTTGTCATGAAAGAAAGGAAGAAAGAAAAAAGAAAGAAAGGAAGGAAGAAAGAAAGAAAGAAGAAAACCATTTAATCTGAGTCAGTCTCTTCCATTCCACTTTCTACTATAGTCTTATTTCAGTTGGTGGTCATCTTCATCCTGCTGTCTAGTTCAAATATTTTTTTTCCTCTATAATCCCAATTGTTTTAACTTTTTTGTCCTTATCACAGTAATCTGTCATATCATAATTTACAATCCAAATTTTAAGTGTAAGTGTATAACATTTCTAAATAGGAAATGAAACTGTAAAGGTTTTATAATAAAGTAAATACTGATAATATAAATTAATTAAATATTATTTAATAAAAACAAATGAACACTAATAAACACTTCTCTGATTTTATAGCTCTATAGCCTGAACTTTGATACCATAAATTCATTTGCATAAAACTTACCTCCATTAAAATCCATGTGTATATTGGGATCTTTCAAGGAACTTCAGGTTAAATGACTTTTCAGAAGCTGGTCCTACAGTGATGGGATTGGTGGTTTCATTAGAAAAGAGAGTGACAAGTCATGGGAGTCACAAATCTGCAAACACAGTACTCAACAGTACTCAGAAAGTCCAGACAAAAGGATCAGGAGTTTAAGGTCTGCAGAATCACATGACACCCTGTCTTAGAAAAACAAATCAAACATAGACACACACACACACACACACACACACACACACACACACACACACACGAGAGAGAGAGAGAGAGAGAGAGAGAGAGAGAGAGAGAGAGAGAGAGAGAGAGAGAGAGAGAGCTCTGCTTGCCTTTTCATGAGCAAATGGCAATAAAAGTGTAAGTATAATAAGTAGGGAGACAGGTATAGGAACAGTAGTAAGACAGACCAACCCAGTGCGTGTCATATGGTCTTCTGAATGTGAACTTCCATCCTCTAGCAGCATCAGAAAACAAAATACATTGTCTCAAGGACTATGGCATTTTTATTCCAACCTAAGATTAATTTAGATAATAATGATAGACAAAAAAAGAATCAATGTGCATCCTGCAGAGTACAAATATAATGTTTACTTGATACATATGTGAAATATTTTGTACACTTAAAAATACTTAATAAAAAGAAAACAATAATAAAAATGATAATATTTAAAATACTCGATCTAAACTTCAAGTTAAAAGACACTATTCTGCTGATAGTGTCCATTGCTGTGCAGAAACTTTTAATTTCACATATCCCATTTATTGATACCTGAGGCCTGTTCTGTGCCATTAGTGTTCTATTCAGAAAGCTCTTGCCTATCCCAGAATCTTCAAGAGTATTCCCTATTTGCTTATAGAAGTTTCACTATTTTGGGTTTTAAATAAAGTATTTGATCCATTTTGAATTGACTTTTACACAGGGTGGAAAGTATGAACCTAATTTCATTCTTCTGCAGGTGGATATGCAGTTTGTCAGCACCACTTGTTGGACAAGCTATCTTTTTGTCCAATGTATGTTTTCACAGTCTTTGTTAAAGACTAAGTGGTCATACCTTTGTCAGTTTATTTCAGATTCCTTCACTATAATCCATTGGTTTATGCAGTTATTTTATGCCACTACCAGGCTGTCATTATTACAATTTTTGTAGTATGATTTGAAGTCAGGTGTTGTAATACCTTCAGCACTGTTTTCACTACAGCATTGTTTCATGGTTGCTTTAGCTATTTGTTTTTGTCTTTTGTGGTTCCAAACTTACTAGATTGTTTTCTAAAACTGAAATATGAAATCAGAATATTGATAGGTATCACATTAAATCCTTAGATTATTTTTGGTGGTATGGCCATTTTACAATTATTAATTTAGTAACTGCCAGTGTAGGAACATGGACAGTCTGTCTGTTGTTTAGCACCTCCTTTGAATTCCTTTTTCATTCTGTTGAAATTTTCAATGTAGAGGCCTTATCTCATTTGGTTAGGTATACATTCCTAAATACTAAATTTTGGGAGTTTTTTTTTTAAATGGGATGATTGACTTTTTTCTGAGAATACATTGTTGGCATATATGAAAGTTACTCATTACTTTACATATTTATTTGTATCCAGCAGCACTACCACAGAGATGTTTTCATTCCCATTTTATAGGATTTCTTTACTACAGTAAGGAAATGGAGCCAACATACTTGCCCAATAACAGAAGAACATATATGTTAGTCTGTTATGTATAAAAATGGGATGCTATTCATCTCTAAAGAAAAAGAAAAGTAAAAATAAATTAAAATTGGGAGAGAATAGATGGGTTTATAATGCATACTCTTAAGGGAAGTCACACAATATTAGAAAGGAAATACCGCATGTTCTCACTCATATGTGAATCCTAGCCTATGCTATATACATGTGTAAATATAGGCAATGTCCATGTATGTTCAGCATAATCTCTAGAGTGGAGATTGAAAATGGGCAAATATTGGGTAATATGAAAGGATGGAGTGCAGATAAATGATCTGTGTGTTACAAACGAGGATACAAGTCTAACTTTTTTCCAGTTTTAACTCTTTCATGTATTTTTCACTTTCTGTAGTGAATAAGTATATAAAAATATAAAGGATAATGGAAGCAGAACATCCAGCATGAAGCTCCACAGCTTCAAAATGGCTCTTCTAACTGTAGAAGTTCACTGAGATGTACAGCCTTTGAGCTCTGCTAATCTTGCTGTGTACAGCTTTTAATCTGAAAGCTATTTACAAGAAAGTTTTAATTTAAAAGTGCACTTTTAGCTGTCGAGTATGTTATGAAAATCCAATTAAATGAAATCAAAACATTGAAAAGTAAACTTTAAAACAACACTCTTAAGGCATATGGGGTGGGGACTTCTGATGCTCATGCATCCCAGGGAAGTAAAGGGACCCTCACTGTGGTGACAGCAGGAGACAGACGGGATGATGCATCTAGAACAGATGTTGACTTTCCAGGCAGGCTATCCAGAAGAGACTGCACACCTGTGAATATTTGCCTTTTCTGTAAACAACTTTTTGCATGGCTACTTACTTAGTCTGAATACATGATTTTAAACGACTTCAGACCTCAGAAGTTGGCTTTTTATCCATTCATGATGCTTCATATTATTAATAATAATGTAAGTACAAACTGTGCAGCTGTTTTAGCACATATGGGTTCATCATGCATGTAGTCGTCTCTCTGCAGCAACATAAATATTTCCTCATGTGTAACATCAACAAGTGATGCCTAGAAAACTTGGTCCTCCCTAGGAACTCACATTCCATAATTGGTAACTTGTGAGAAAGAGTTCAGGAATTGTTTTATTCTTCACACCACTGCTCATGGGTCCCTGTACATGTCTCCTCTGACATCTGAAATAAAAGTCAAAAGAATACAGCTAAGATAGAGCCCAGGAGAGAGCTTTTATCTCTGGGATCCTATGACCCCCAGCAGGAGAGTGGGGACTTTTGCACCAGCAGGAGCATTGGGAAGCTAAGAGAGGATGTTTCATCCATGACCTCCTCCAAGTTTTGAAGCAAGGGAACAAAGATTCCAGTTGATGAGCATTGGCCTGATCTGGTCCTTCTTCCTTAGAGATGTCAATCAGGCTACAGTTTTGCTTTTGCTATATTTACTCCTACAAACACTTTTGAAGGTCTTTTACTATTACAGTTTCTGTTAAGTTTTCTTCAATTATTAGCAGCATAAGTTTTAACTACCAATACAATGGCTATAGCTATTGTTTGAAGACTACTGCAGCATAATTGTGTAGAAATTCTTTCTTCTTAGCTCTCTTTTAAAATTATTTGAATAACAATTCCAGGTTTGTACAAACCTAACACGTAAGCAGTGATATTTATAAAGAGATGGTATACCATTTAATAATCATGAACATGATGAAATATTGCTAGTGTGTGTCCTCAAATGAGAGATATACAGTTCAGAAAGTTTAGGTAACTTGTTCAAGATCACTCAAATAAAATATATGTTTTTAAAACAAAACTACCTATAATACTATGTTGCATTATTTCATAAAGATAATATATTTGAAATAATGCAGTTTTCCTGAGATTGATCTCATAATCTGTTTCCCTATTCAGGCACTTATCCATTCCCTGAAATGAGATTTGAAAAAAAAAAAAAAAAAAAGAAAGAAAAGAAAATGTAAGTACCTCTCTCTGGCTTTCCTTTTGAAATCCTAAAGTCTTACGTAAGACAAGGTAAGGGAGAAATGTAAGAAGTGGAAGTTTGCCTCTCCCACCCTCTAATGCATTCCTTCTTCAAAGTGAAAGACTTAATAGCTACAGAGAGGAAAAGCAGAAGATGTGGGCACACACAACTCTTGCTAGAACCTGGGGAGGGTCCCTGTCTGTTGCTTCTCAGGTAGAGGCCAGGGTATCAACAGTGGTTTGTACTGATTGGATGACACCAATAACCAACCAACTAAAGAAACAAACAACAAACAAACAAATAAAGCAGGCCTGTCAGTTTCAGACAGTCCCACAGTTACTTCTGTATTGGTCATTTTGTCCATCGAGTTAGATATGAACCTACTGTGGTACTAAAGTCAGCCTTGCTAGTAGGGTCCAGGTCATTGTGACTAGCTTGTTTGTCTTTCTGTCATTTTCATGAGATGACTGAGTCCTGAGCTGGATGGAGAATGACACAGACATATGCAAAGATAGGTTTAGACTTTTCACAGGATTAGTAAAATCAGTTTTACATTAGTGAGTGATTGCTTCGAACTCGTAAAATGTGTACGTAAGTGTGAAATTTTCATTGGAAAAACACTATAAAAGGGCACTTCCAATATCAAATTGAAGATAAATTAAAATGCTTATTTTTATTAATCTCTGAATAATAGTTATAATGCAAAGCAATACAACTATGCAAGAATGACTGTAAATGTAATCCTAACCCAACCATAACAGAGACTCTGTGAAACTGGAATTGCCTTGCATGTCTTCTGGAAGCCTAAAATTAGCAATCAATTTATTAAATGTTCAGTAGTATCTTCTAAAGATGATCATTTTTTTTTATGATCTAACATCTGTGACCCTCCATTATGTATATGTAGAAATGACATTGAAAAGAGCAGAATGTGGCTACCGGTGCCTGTTACACAAGCACAGATGAAGAACAATGATGAATTTGGGCATGAACACTTTGATATGACGTAACAGATCACCACACCATGAGAAACCAGTCCATATTGGGATGAGAGGATTGGCTTCACAATGACATCATTCATCTCACCGTTTAATTACTTCTCATGTCTAGAATTTTCATTTCTACCTCTCTATATCAAAGTCATATGGTGAGTAGTCATGAAACTTGGTGAGAGAGAATAAAAAGGAACTTTATTAACACAGCTTCATCATTATAGTATTTTATTCCAGAAATCATCTAAATTCATGTTCTCCCCATGAACGGCAGGGAAAATAAAACCATTCCTAAATAAGACTAATTGTTATAACTTATTCAAACCCAAATATAGATAGCATTTGATTTTCATTGGATGCTATTTACTTATTTAATTGCTTATTAAATGTTTATGCGTACTTTAATGTATTTTTTCTTATAAATCATTTATCAGTGCAATTTCTGAAAGAGAAATAAGCTAACAGGTAATAAGATACCCTGTACCTCTACTCAGCACCTTCTCAGTCAGTGGTTTCTTCATTACACTTTAGCAACCTTGTGTAAGGAATAACTCTGTTATGTAGAATATAGCACATGCCCTTCATTTTCCCAGTTGATAATGATGCCATAGAATATATTCCAAGTGTGAATTTAAACAAGATATAAAAATAACTATTTCTACTACAGACATCTGAGAGGAAAACAGTTTAGCTATATATTACTTCAGTTCATTTGCCAAGAGTATATTAAAAATGTCAGCTATGATACCTGTAAGTAAAGCTTTAAGGCTCATATTGACAAACTGACATCAGTTAAGAATAAGTGATTAAGCCGAGCATGGTGATACACATCACTAATCTCAGCACTCAGGGGGTAGAGGCAGGTTGATCTCTGATTTTGAGGCCTAAATTTTTGGTCTAAATTGTGGTCTAAATTGTGAGCATGTGCATTCATATTAAAAGGTAAATTTCTAAGGAACAGAAACACTGTTGGATTACATAACTGATGGTTTGAATAGGAATGGCCCTGAATGTTTGATTCTTGGTTGGTGGACCATTTAGGAAAGACAAGATTAGGATGTGTTTTTGGAGATGTGCCAGTCCTTTTTGGAGGAGAGGTGGGTTTGAGGCTCCAAAGCTTACTCCAGGCCAGGTCTTGTTTTCTTTATCTTCCTCCTGCCTTCAGATCAGGATGTAAATTCTCAGGTACTGCTTCAGTGCCATGCCTGCCTGCCACTACACTCCTTGCAAAGATGAAAATGTACTCACCCTCTGAAACTGTAAGGAAGCCTCCAATGAAATGCTTTTTAAAAATAAGTTACCTTGGTCATGTTGTCTCTTCACAGCAATAAAATACTAAGCAACATACAATGATTTTTATTCACTTCAAAATTTTTTGTTGATGAGTAATTTTGGATCACCTGCAATTTTTTAACCTTTAAAACATACAAACTTAATATGGTGGCAGCATCATAAGAATAGTTCATGTCAATAGATTACCATGGCCTCTGCATGCCCACATTCAATAGTTCCAAGATTATTATTCCATTGATATAGATATGTCCTAACTTATTACCTTCCTTGGGAGCACGAGGCCAGAGGTGGAAGGAACCACTAGCTCAGAGTCTCTATGGGAGGCCCTGGATAGAATCACATTAAAGTAGAAGAGGCTCATTTTGGGTCCTGGTTTCAGTGATTTACATTTCTGGTTAGTTGACATCCTTGCTTTGAGTCTGAGGTAAGGACCCCCATTATGAGTGGTTAGTCAATGATGGCAGTTGAGAGGAGGGGAAGCAAAGTGGGGGTCAGGACATGGAGAGAGAGAGGACCTACAGATGGAACTAGAGAAGGCTAGGAGATGGGGAGAGATGGGGTAGATGGATGGGGTAAGAGGGATTGGGGATATAGAGGGGAAGCAAAGTGGGGGTCAGGACATGGAGAGAGAGAGGACCTACAGATGGAACTAGAGAAGGCTAGGAGATGGGGAGAGATGGGGTAAGAGGGATTGGGGATATAGGGACACAGGGGGTGGGGAGATAAAAATAGAGGAGGTAGATGAGTAACATAGTTTGGGAGATTGCTGTGGGATGTCCTGTATGTTGTGAATATATGGTGCTATGGTTGATTGATAAATAGAACACTGATTGGCCAGTAGCCAGGCAGGAAGTATAGGATAGGTGGGAGCAGCATGTATAAATAGCAGGCAAAGCCATGGAACACATGGTGACATAGAGATTAACAGAAATGGGCTGAGCTTAAGTATAAGAGCTAGACAATGGTAGGCCTGAGCTAATGGCCGAGAGGTTTAAATAATATAAGCCTCTGTGTGTTTATTTTATAAGTGGGCTATGGGACTGCTGGGGCTTGGCAGGACCCTGAGAGAAACCCTCTAGCTACAAATGGTGCCCAATGGGTTAGCAAGAGTTTCCACCTAAAACCTGAGAAAGCTGGGCGGTGGTGGCACATGCCTTTAATCCCAGCACCCAGGAGGCAGAGACAGGTGGATCTCTGTGAGTTGGAGACTAGCCTGAGCTACAGAGTGAGTTCCAGGAAAGGCACAAAACTACACAGAGAAACCCTGTCTCAAAAAAAACAAAACAAAAAAAAAAAAAAGAAAGAAAGAAAGAAAGAAAGAAAGAAAGAAAGAAAGAAAGAAAGAAAGAAAGAAAAGAAGATTCTAAAACGGAGCTAAAAACAGCTTCCTAGTTGTCTCTCTCAAATTAGTGGCAACCTGCAGATTTGAGCTACTATGGCGGGTTCATGGCATGAGAGCTTGACTGGCACTATGGCAGGAAGGAGACTTTTCCAAGCCTCACATTACGCGGCTGCTGTGTGGTAGATTTAGCATTTGCGAGGGAGAGAGAGAGAGAGAGAGAGAGAGAGAGAGAGAGAGAGAGAGAGAGAGAGAGATATTGAAGGGTTTCTGGGCTACACGTGGCTTGGATAGAAGAAGATACCCCCTATGGCTCCCTGTGCCAGCAGTGAATTATCTCCACCATGTTGAAAAACTAAATTGGGCAGAGCTAACAGCCAAGACTTCTGCTTTAGTACTAACCATTGCGGTTTAAAACAATAGTTACACAATAAGGCACATTCAGATGGAACAAGACTTTAAATGGTTTATAATATGTATAAAAATGTACATAGGCTTGAAAGAGAGAGAAAAAGGAATATATGCAATTATATAAACAGATAGTTTGAAAAATAAAGTCTTTAAAGAGACAATAAAGGTAGTATAAAAAATAAGCCACATAAAGATGGATATGACACAGAGAATCTGGACTGTGTTGTCTTTGGGATTTTTAACTGCAGAAAAATTTGATCAGAAAAGCTGTTGAGTTATGCCAATATGTATATTTTAAAGATACCTTGACTTCAAAATTTGGATCTAAGGATATGTTACTTTGGAAAGGAGAATCTGCTTTTGTTTCCACAGAAAGCCAGAGGCTATGGATTTGTTCCAGATTAAGATACATCAGGTTTGAATAGCCAAGACCCCCTGAAAGGTCTCCAATGACACCATGGTCCAGATGATCCAACATCCAGAATGGTTTCAAAGCAACTGGCTCAGACAATACAGCCTCATTAACTATTCCATAATCCTAAAATTTTCTTTGTGTACCCATAAGATACAGTGCTCCCCATCCAGCAGGAAGTAGTAAGAAAAGCTACGCCCAAATTCCCAAATATACCAAGCTGGCTTTGGAGATGGAATTGGCTCACTCCTTCTCTAAACCCAAACATATTGCTAACAACAACAACAACAAAAAAAAAAAAGGTTGAGAGATTCTTTTATCCCATATCAGAGGAGCCCTCTGGTGTGGGACAGAGAAAAACCAATATTTTTATTTAAATCGGGTTGATTATAAATGTGATCTCTTTCTAAAGAAGAAAAGGGGATATGATTAACATAATAGGATGAAAGGGCAGATTAATGAACCTACTTTTAAAGAGCAAGAACTTGTTTGAAATGTTTTACATTGGTATAGATTTTAGTTTATTGATACAAATTTAAAGTTAATTTTGTTATATTGTGTGTATATTTCTATTCTTGTTTAAGGTATTGTGTTTGTACAGCACATTTAAATTTGTGATGGATAATTAAGCAATAGATTAATAATTAGTCATCTACAATAATCATACTTGTAGCCATGTTAGTTAAGTTTTCTAGGTATACATAGATATATTTCAAATAGACAGGTAATCCTAAAACACTTCAAAGACCTACAGAATATGGCATTTAAAATATTTTTAAAAATTTAGACTTTCTGGACAGTGAGACATATCTGCACCTGTCAGCACCAATTTACTTCAGAGAGGAGAATGGGCATCAAAGATACTCCATATGGAGTTTATCTTCACCTTGGCAAAAATAGCCATTCAGGCAAGAAACTGTCCTTGCCTGGACTGTTTGATCAACTGGACATGCAAGACCTATAGGAAGGTGATCACCCAACTTTGCTTGGAAAAATAGTCCTTCAGGTTGCTGTTTCACAGAGGAAACTGCCAGACATTCTACAGGACACAGGGAAAAGTGACTGAGAGACTCTAGACCTGTGGCCTGAAGACAGATGCCCCACTCTACAAAAGAACTTTGGATGACTGTCCAGGCTGCTAGCTATCTCTGTCTACTCTCTCAAGACTCTCAAAAGTTGCTTGCATCCTTCTCCCATTTCTCAGGCAATACTATATCCTTCTGAGGTCTTTGAAGTAGTTGAAGACTAGATAGTTATCATTTCCTTAGTTATGATAAAGGATAAGTTAGATATGAAACCTTAGACTAACAAATATAGGATAGATAGGATATCTTTTTTAATTTTGCCAAATACAAATAGACTAGATATTTTAACTGTAATTTTTGCTTGATAATTGTTCTGTTATATGCAATTTTACTATGTTAAAGTTAACATCTTCCTTTAAAAAAAAAACAGAAAAGGGGAAGTGTTGTGGGATGTCCTGTATGTTGTGAATATATGTTGCTATGATTGATTGATAAATAAAACACTGATTGACCAGTAGCCAGGAGGGAAGTATAGGATAGGTGGGAAAAACAGAGGAGAGGCTGGGAAGTGGAAGCTGGAGGAGATGCCAGCCTGCCATCCAGGGAGCAGCTTGTAAAGACAGCAGGTAAAGCCTTGGAACATGTGGTGACATACAGATTAACAGAAATGGGCTGAGTTTAAGTGTAAGAGCTAGACAATGGTAGGCCTGAACTAATGGCCAAGCAGTTTAAATAACATAAGCCTCTGTGTGTTTATTTTATAAGTGGGCTATAGGACTGCCAAGGTTTGGCGGGATTCTCTCTAGCTACAGGGAAATGGAGATAGGAACTGCAGAAATACACTGAATTTTATAGGAATGTATAATTTTATAAGAATTCATCCAGAGTTGAAGGAGGCCACATTGATAATAATAAGAACATTACTGGAGTTATGATGCAGTTACAAGGTTTTTAATATTTAATCACAATTCAAGCTTTTTTTTTTCTTTTTTTTCTTTTTTCTTTTTTGTTTTTCAAGACAGGGTTTCTCTGTGTAGCTTTGCGCCTTTCCTGGGACTCACTTGGTAGCCCAGGCTGGCCTCGAACTCACAGAGATCCACCTGGCTCTGCTTCCCAAGTGCTGGGATTAAAGGCGTGCGCCACCACCGCCCAGCTCACAATTCAAGCTTTGAGCAGAGTAGAAAAGTTAGCCATTAGTGTCATTGGGGACAAAGCAGGAGAAGATGCTTGCATGATGAAGTGAAGATGACGAAATGGAGATGTGTGCATGAGATTGAGACACCTGTCCAGTGGTATGCTTGATGCAGCAGGGACAGAGAAAAGTATTAAGGATGGTGCTTGGGAATTCTTATTTGGAGCCTCTTAAATACAGTGACACTTACTGAAAAGATTGAAAAGATAATAGGCATACTAATTATAGCTGACTTTAACCCACCTCCTGTAATTAAACTTAGACCAATTATACAACATATCAACCTTGAACTTTGATGATAGAAGATGTACCATTTTAATAAACTCAAGTAATGTGTAAAACCTGCTGCACTTTATAGCACACTAAATCCAATTAGAGTCCTCCCAAATAAGTAACAGAAATAGTGAGTACATTCTCATCAAAATAATCTTGAAAACTACAAAAAACACTGAGAAGACCCAGCTATTTTAAAATGTTATAAAAATGATAGTGCACATTAACATATGAGTAAAAACAATGTACAAAATGGAATATCAAAATTTCTCCAAATTAATTGTAAATAAATAAAACATTACATAATCAAGCTAAAATATTTTTAAACAAGTATATTCATTAAATAATGCAAGCAAAATGAAAGCTCATTTCAAAAATTGTAGTAAAAATAATGATCCAAACTAATGTATTCAGCAGCAAAATATCTGGAAATAGTTTAATGGCAAATAGCTATAAATTGATCCCAAGAGCAAATTAACTACTGTACATCATGAAATGCAAGTTCCAAGAGTACTGAGATTTGAAGATAGTGATTAATTAAAGCCTTCATTTTCCGTACAGATGCAGAAAAGATGCTTAATGATATAGAGTGAGTAATGATACTTCACAAAATTAAAAATTCTTAATTAAACTTCAAGGCCAAATAATAAACATGAACTTACAGATACTTATTTAGCACGAAAGCTACTTGATAATAAGAGATGAACCTTTGTCAGAGGCAGAACTTCATTGAAATGAAAAACATTAAAGTGCTTTACTCCCAGATCAGGAGGGAGATAATTCTGCTGCTGTGTTGAAACTGCTCTAGTGCCAAAATACCTAGACCAGATAACAAATTACACACACACACACACACACACACACACAGTAACAAAAGTGATAAACTCCATTAACAAGGTATCTTATGAGTTCTTTGAAAACCTATCAAATCGAAGCATCAGTTAATCTCCATGCCTGTGGTGTTGCACACAGGTCATCCCAGAACTCTGAGATTTGTAACAGGAGGATCATGAATCCAAAGCCAGTCTGAGGAACAAAGGGTTATTCTGTCTCAAAAACACCAAAAATTTAGTATTCACAACAAAATCATTAGGTAATATAAAAAGACAAAGTTAACATGAAAGTAAATATTTTTTACATATAAACAAACAAACAAAACCCAGAAGAAATAATGGAAGACACATTTCAATTGACAATGCAAAAGAAAATATAACACATATAGATAATTGACAAGACAGCCTCAAAACACATATGAAAATCACACTGAACATCTAGTGTAGCTGTTTTGTTTTTTTGTTGGGGGCATTGTTTTTTTTACTCCTTGGGGGTCTGCCATCCAGGTCCCAAATAAATACACAGAGACTTATTCTTACTTACGAATACCAGGCCTTAGCTTGGCTTATTTCTAGCCAGCTTTTCTAACTTAAATTATCCTGTTTCTCTTTAACCACATTTTGCCTCTGTGCTTTTTGCTTTTCTTTATTACACATATATATGTGTATATATATCACATTTATCTTTCCTTCTTACTCTGTGACTGGCTGTGTGGCTGACCCTTGACATCCTCCTCTCCTTTTCCTTTTCTTTTTCCCTCTTCTCTCTTCTTTTGAGCCTAGATTTCACCTCCTATTTATTCTCTCTGCCTGGCAACCCCGCCTGTTTCTCTCTCCTGACTAGCTATTGACCATGCAGCTCTTTATTAGACCAATCAGGTGTTTTAGGCAGGCAAAGTAACACAGCTTTACATAGTTAAATGAATGCAACACACCTTTGCACCATTAAACAAATATTGCACAGCATAAACAAATATAATATATCTTAAACTAGTATCCCACAATAATCCAGACATCCTCAAATTAAATATATATATATTTAAATCTATTATTAAATATAAATATATATATGTTATAAAAACTTTGAAATTGGATCAAGTCCATGGACAGAAAAATACACTATGCAAACTCAGCCTTTACAATGAGATTTAGCTGTCTTACAATTAAACCAATCACAATAAAACACTAATAGAAGTTTCATAAGCTAATCCATATAATCTACCCCTTAGTTGCCATGAAAACCCAGGAAAGAATTTTAACATATAAAGATTGTTAACATATAAAGTTTCCTATATTTAGAAGCAACACTGCTATTTTAACATAAATGAGTAGAAAAACAGTGTTACAGAAATTCCAAAAGTAGAAGAGATTGATCTGAATATGTATATTTTGTATGAAATGACCTTATATTTGCTCTTTGTTGCTTAAAGTGTACGTAAAGAGTTACAGGAGGCAAAACAAATAAAGTTTGTAATTCCATCTTCTAGGGAGACTGAGGCAGGAGCATTTCATGTTCAAGGACAGTGGACTCAACACTAGACTGTGCAACTAAGAAAGAACTCATCCCCTAATAAAACATAAGAGAGTAAAAGAGAGGTGAACACATCTCAGTGGTTGGTGCTTGTCTGACATGTGTGAGGACCTGAGTTCAGTCTCCAGCACTGGGAAAAAGAGGCCAAAGTGAGAGCAAAATAATTTAATAAATAAAAAGGCCCCAGAAGTCTTAAATACACCATTAATATATAACTACATATAAAACTAAACAAATACATAATTAACTATCATTTTCTACCCATAGATAACTTTCTAAAATAAAAATCACAACTGAGGTAACATTTCATAGTCTGTGTTCCTTTTTTCCAGCATCTCTTCTGTCAGTGACAACCCTTCCCCTCCCCTTGACAATCATTTCAGTTAAGAGTCTCAGCAGTTTCTGAAGCCTCCCTTTCTTCATCTGCTCAAGGGTCCGTTTTGAAATGGAAAGAAGAAAGGAGAAGATGACGGAAGGAACCAAGGCCTGCAGACAGCACGTTGCATTTTTCCTGTTGATGGATTGCTGACAGGAGATGTGAGTGGAGATGCCCCCTCCTGTGAGTCTGGAGAAAAGCACCAAAGTCTTCAAAACTAAGATTTGTGCAACATAGCTGTTTATCCTAATAGAAAAGTAATATTGTTAATTTTTTACCTATTAGTGACCCTCAATTAAATGCTAGACAAAATTAATCCCATTAAGGTAGAATTCTCTCACCTCTTTGCATCCCTAGAGTAACTTAAATAACTCTCCAAATGTAAACTTCATATCTTACCTGACTACATCAGGGACATGAGCGGTCTCCATGCTTCTGGAACACTGCAAATCACAAGCACACTATGAGGAATGTAACATGAGGTTAAATAAACAGACTCTAGATTTCCTATCCATATAATTAAGAGACACTCATTTTTATCTAACATCCACAAAGTTTAAAGGATAGTTTCAATTTATCAACCTTCCACGATGTTTTCACATTGTTCTAAATGCTTTCATTAAATGGTTCATCTTTAACACCTGGAGAGTAAATCCCCATATGATTGGAATTCCCTCCACATGGTCACAGAGACAAGAGGATGAGATGGTTCATGGTCATTTGTTTTGTGGATGTATAATTACTTGTCTTGGTGCTGTAACAAAACACTTGCCAAGGAATCCTAAGGGGAAGAAGTGTTCGAATTAGCTGAAAATATGAATACAATATGAATATAAATACAGAGACAAACTAAATGACATGGCGGATGATAATCCTGTGAATATTTGCCTCAGGTGAAGTTTTACTTATGTAAATACAGTTAAGTGTAATATAACAGATATCTTCTGTATAGGGCATTCCTGTCTCTACAGGAAATTCTGTCTGCTATCTGCTGCAACACAGTCAAGAATAACATCATAAAGGATAGAAGGGAAAGTGGAACAGGAAAGATTAAATGTTTGGGGGAATGAGAAGAGCATGGTAGAGGAAGGAACATAGGGAGGAATAATTAATACTAAAGGTCTTTGAAAGTGTCATATGGAAACCTACTACCATTGATGATGATGTTAGCTTCAGACTTGCTAGAGAGGATCTTCAGGAAGATGAGGTGTATTTCATTTGTACCTATATTGTTAAGGTACCTAAATTTGAAAGGACATGGATATTATCATGTGCTTTTTTTCCCGTATTGAGTTGATCCTGTGATTTTCATTCCACCTTAAGGACATGATGTATCTCTTACTGATTTGCAGATGGTGAAGGATTTTACAACTCAATGATTAGTCCCACTTGATGACAGTGCACAATGACTTTAATGAGGTCCTGGATACTGTTGCTGCTATTACACTCAGAGGGTTCACCTAGGATACTGATTGCCTGTGATTTTCTTTTCTTGCAACACCTTTGCCTCATTTGGTTAAGTGTAATTATGCCTTAAGAAAATTTAAAATGATCTTAATTTTTTGAGATTTTAGAAGAAATTGAAAGAGATTTGCACTAGTTGTTTTAAAAGCACTTGGTACAATGAAACAGTGATATCATTATATCCTGGTCTTTTCTTCATTGTATCTGTCATAGTCAGCCTCTGCTTGCTATAATGAAATTCTTGGAATAATTAACTTATAAAGAAACACAGTTTATCTTTTTGTTTCTTATAAAGAAACAAACTTATTTTTGGCAGTCCTAGTCCAGTATTAATTACCACCAAGTTTAGGGACTATGGGATGTACAGCACATTTTGGCAGGGTTACGTGGTAGGAAAAATTGTTCATTTCATAAGCCAGGAAGATGAGTGAGAGACTGGGGTCCCACAAGAGGCTTTGAAGCAGATCTGAGCCTTCATGATCTAAGGTTCTGCACTGGGATCTCAGTTCCTCAAGCCCCATTGCTCCTCCTAAGAGCATCACCATGGTGACAAAGCCTGTGACACCTGTGCCCTTTGGACATCCCACCTCCAATCTGTAAGAAGATAATTAATCAGTGATTGCATCAATTCACTATTTATATATTTGGATGTTCTGTTTCTCTATTTATGAATATTGAAAGATTATTATTTCCTTCCAGGCTTTCCAGTTTGACTTTTTCTAAGTGTTAATAATCATCTCTCTTGAACCTTTACATTTCTGTGGTATCATTTGTCTTCATTTATATTTTTATTTGACTTTTCCTTTCTTTTTTATTTCCTAAAATATTTTCAACTTTGTTTGTATTTTCAAAACACAGCTCTTAGTTTTATTAATATCTTCAACTGTTCTCCATGAGCCTATTTTATTTATTTCTGTTTTGATCTATATTATATTTTTGCTTTAAAGAATATTTTGCATGCTGTATGCAAATACATCTCCATTCAACCTTGGTGACAATTTAAATGGGTTTCATTTCCCATCATTCCTTTTCTGCCTATATAGAGCCTTAACATCTGTCTCTTGAATGTAGCATATCATTGGATCTTATATTTTTATTCATTTAATTATTCTATATCTTCTTATTTGATAATTCATTGTCATTTAATGTAATTATCTAGGGGCTGAAGAGATGGCTTAGCAATAAAGATCTCTCACCCTGGTTTGATTCTCAGTGCCCACTGGGTCACTCACAACCATCTGTAACCCTAGATACAAAGAATAGAGTGCCCTCTTCTGGCCTCTATAGGCACTGTACACATGTGGTACACAGACATACATGCAGACAAGAAACACACACAAAATAAAAATAAATCATTAAAGCGATTATCCATAGACAAGGGTTTACTCTTGGAAACAGTCCAAGAACAAAATTGTATTAATTTATTGTGAAGTGCTGTGTAATCTGTTTCTTTATTTATTTTGTGCATCAAGGAAGTGTTCTTTGAAAAGAGTCTCCAGCTCTTTCATGCATCATCATCTTATCCATTAGAATTTGAAGCAATTTGTACTGCTGGGTACAGACTGCTGCCTTCTGTGCTGCCCACTGTTTCAGACCCTTTCTCAGTTCTTCTTGTTCCTGCCATTTTCTTACACAAGGTTTGAAGGTTTGGAGAAAGGCAAGCTGTGGCTTGGTTCTGATTGCCTTTGATGCATCTAGCACAGGTTATTCCTTACAGTGATCATGAGAATTTAGTGAAACATTTTATAATGTTCAATTTTAAATTCAAGATCCAAGCTGCAAATTTAACTTTTCTTCTGATAGTCTCCTTCATGGTTTGTTACTGCCACCACAGTTTGAAACTGAGATTAAAAGTCTGTTGAATTGTCTTGGTAGTAGTTATTTTCAATATTTTTGTTTTTCAGCTTTTTAAATAGACTAGCAAATTATTTATGCAGCACCATTACAATATTTCAATATTCTGAATTGGATAACATTCTTACTTTTACAATAAATTCCACTTTCATATGATTTTTGGGTTGCTAGTTGATATTCTTTCATCACTTGAAGGACTTTCTGTTCTATTTCTTATGAGGTGAAACACCTCCTTTCTTCTCTGGGAAAACCTTGCTCTCCCCTGATCTTTCAGAGAGAACTTGCTTACATATGATACCCTTGATAGAAGTTTGTAGATGTAACCAACCATCTTATTAAATAAGGAACACAGAACCAATGCAAAGAAGATAGCCAAGAGGTCAGAGCTAAGAGCTAAAACCTTACCCTTCCTCCTGCGGTGGTCCTACCTCTCCGAACCAGAGCTACTTCCTGTGTTAAAGTCTTTAAATAGAGTTTCTGTTCTGCCTTCTCATTGGTTGTAAACCCAACCACATGACCGCCTCGTCATGACCTGTCTGTATAGACCTCCAGGTTTTCTATGGTTGGTATTGAGATTAAAGGCATGTGTATCCAATACTGGCTGTATCCCTGAACACACAGGGAGTTGTTCTTACCTAGCTTACCTAGCTCTGCCTACCAAGTGCTGGGATTACAAGCGCATGCCACCACTGCCCAGCTTTCCTATGGCTTGCTAATAGCCCTGACCCCCAGGCAACTTTATTTATTAACATACAAATAACATTTTAATACAAATAAAATATCACCATAGAAGTTGCTTGTTCTCAATATTTTGAGAATTCCTAAGGAGATGACAAATATACTAAAAAAAATATGCATATGGAAAACAAAGACAACAAAGCATTATAACCAAGCAAGTTATTATAAATCATGGATTTGGCTTATGGTCTCAGAAGGTTAGAGTCTGTGATGGCAGAGCAAAGGCATGACAGCAGAAACATCTGAAAACTTACATCTTGTGACAAAAATCACAAGACAGACAGACAGATATACACATACACACACAGAGAGAAACTTTGTTCTAAGGCTCTTACCTCAACATTTTTTAGAATCTACAGAGAGTTTTTACTATCAAGGTCCTATACCCTTTCACATTTACTTATGTCCTATTCCTGGGGCAGGAGATCAGAGAGGAAGCTGGACCTCCACATGTCAGGCTCTCAATGCACGGAGGAGGAAGATACTAGCAATTCTTGGTTCAATTTTCCTATCCCTTACTCTTGACACACTTTTGAACTCCTCTGGTCTTAAGTCCCAGTACATGGCAGCCTTTGACTCTCTGAACTTTATTTTTATTAATTTAAATTTTTTCTTTATCTTTCTTTTTATTGAAAATAGATTTTATTTTCTCACACAATATGTCCTAATCATAGTTTTCCCTCTCTCCATTCTTCCCATTTCTTCTCTACCTCCCCTCCTATCTGGATCCACCTCTTGTCTCTTATTAGAAAACCAACAGGCATCCAAGGGATAATAATAAAATAAAGTATAATAAGATTAAACAAAAACTGACACATTTGAATAGAAAAAACACAAAAAACAAACAGAAGGAAGAGAGTTCAAGTAAAGGCACAAGAACCAGATGCAGATGTAGATACCCACTTGTTCTCAAACTCAGGAATAACACAAAATACAAAACGGAAGCTGTATGCACCAAGGTCCTGTGGGGAAAAAGAGAGAAAAAAGATTTATAATTAAAATGAAGTAAAATAAAAATATGAAGATAGAATTTGTTTTTTTGTTTGTTTGTTTGGTTTTTTAGGGAAAACACTGACATAATATTATGAGACAAGGAGCCTCTAATGATGAGGCTGAGGTCTTATTCTGTTGGCTATATATTGGCGGGCATGCAGCCTACCCTTAGGAGCAATGTATTTCCCCAGTGAGAATCTTTTGGATGCTGTGGGATATTGCTTTTGTACACTGGTTTAATAAAACACTAATTGGCCAATAGCCAGGCAGGAAGTATGGGTAGGAGGGGAGCTGATGCTGCCTCAGCATAGCAGTGCAGAGGAGAGGGATGGCTGGGAATGGGGTTCAAGTCATGCATGAGATACTGCTGCCTCTCCCCACTTGTTTTCTTATTCTCTTTTCTGACATTAGAACTGTTTTAATTCTCCATTTCTGTTTTGTATTGCAGACTATAAATAACGTTTTTGAAAAAGCCAAGAGCCTAAAAATCACACTCTGAAGACATCATGCTAAGGAGTATGAAGGCAGATGTGCTGAAGCACCTGTGCATCCTTGCTCACACATCAACGTGCACATTCTGACAAACAAACACAGATCATGGAAATGTGCAAACACACTCACAGTTCATACATAAAGGATTTTAAAAGGGAAATTACAAATATTGCAGAAAAAAGTTCTCAAATATCTCAGCTAATTTATTTCATGTTTTATTTTTTAATTTTCATTTGTATAATTTGGCTTTAAAACCTGATTAGGTCTGAATTGAGATCCTGCCACCTCAGCAAGCAAATGCTAAATTTCCAAGTATGCATCACCA
Source organism: Peromyscus leucopus (assembly GCF_004664715.2). Lineage (NCBI taxonomy): Eukaryota > Metazoa > Chordata > Mammalia > Rodentia > Cricetidae > Peromyscus > Peromyscus leucopus. Next base: position 86,909 of record NW_023505698.1, on the reverse strand, counting down.
AGGCTAGCTTTTCAGATGTTTCTAAAGTATTGGTTGATTCTTGTCTTGCCTTGCAAGTGTCAAACTCTCTTCTTGAATGAGGAGAAGCTGCAAGCCAAATTACAATGATCTGTCTCAATTAGGCACAGGTGAGAGAGTTGGCCTTTCCCAGCTGTGAGCTTGTGTACTCAACAATCTACACATCTGTATAATATAATGAAGAAGCAGGGGTAAGCTGCTCAGTTCCTATTGGACTGGAAAAACAACCAGGAGAGGGATGACTGGTTCCAGCTAAGTGGAGCCATCTGTCCTTGGGACTTTGATGGGCTAAGTGTACCATCTTCACTCACATTTGGATTTGAGGCTGCAACTTCTCTAGGTGGTATGTGCCACGGGTGATCCTGTAGTTCCAGGGTCTCAAGGGTTTCCTCCATCCCTACGACATGCCCTATTAGTGACAGTCTGTGATGGTATGACCTTGAGAAAATCTCTGTGTATGCTTTCATGCAACTGCAACCTCTTGAAATCTGGCGGGGTTTATTGTGGCCTCACAGCTCTTGGGGGAAATGGTCTACATGACTGAGCATGCTCACAACAGGCTTTCTTCAAGTGGAAATTCTGCAATACTTGTAGTTTGTCTCAGCCTAAGTCTGAAAGGTACAGACCATGGAAGCCACTTTCATGAGACTCAGTCTCAAGACCCATGAGGACCCAGGGAAACGTTAAGTCCAGACCTGAGAGTCCAGTGGCCAGCAGACCTGGAGATCTGAACCACAGATAAAGAAGACATGTCTGTCCCAGGAGGGACTCAGCAGAAGTTTACATTTCTCTGTCTGTTTGTCCTGTTTAGTCTCCATGTTACCCACCAGAGTTGAGAGGGCCCTTTGCCCACTGAGTCTGTGAACCTACACAGAAATTTCTTTGCAACCAACTCAAGGTCACACCCAGAAATATGTTGTTCCATCCACTGACAGTAAAGACCATGCTCACAACTACCACTCAGCTGTGGCCAGAGCTTGGAGAAGAAACTCCCTGCCTATTTTGTGGTTCCATCATGGGGAGGGGGGCTGCTGGAGAGAATACCAATGACTTTGTGTTTTTCCTCCAGGCTACCAGACTGAGTTCTGCTCAGGGACACCAGGCCCTGTAACCTCAGACTTCTTTCTCCTTTCCATTGCAGTTCTGAACTCCAAAGGCCTCTGCCCTGTGGTCCTTCCAGAGGATTTATGGGATCAGTTCCTGCTTTCTGCAAAGAACAATACCAAAAAAGGAATAGAAACATGTGGAGTCTTATGCGGGATACTGGTAAAGATATGAAGACTCCTTGATCTGAGACCGTTTCTTCCCCCTTGGCTTCCCATGCTGTGGATGATTGATTGATAAATAAAGTGCTGATTGGCCATTAGCCAGGCAGGAATTATAGGTGGGACAAGAGAGAGAGAGAGAGAGAGAGAGAGAGAGAGAGAGAGAGAGAGAGAGAGAGAGAGAGAGAGAGAGAGAATTCCGGGAAAGTAGAAGGCTGAGGCAAAGAGATGCTGCCAGCCACTGCCATGAGAAGATGTTAAGATACCAGTAAGCCACTAGCCACATGACAATTTATAGATTAGTAGAAATGGGTTAATTTAAGATATAAAAACAACTAGCTAGAATCCTGCCATGGCCATACAGTTTATAAATAATGTAAGTTTCTATATGCTTACTTGGTGGGGTCTGAGTGGATGTGAGACTGGTAGGTGAGAGAGATTTGTCTTGACTGTGGGCCAGGCAGGACCAGAAAAACTCTAGCTACATTCCCATGACTCCTAGAAAACATATCCTGGGGCCATGTCCATACATATCACTCCACAGAAGGAACCATGGATGACAAGGCCTGGCCACTTGGAATTTGATGATTTTGCAATTGGTTGCTTTTCAGCGTCCCCTGAACTGAGCAATTTGTTTCAATGGTATAGTTAGAAATTTTCACTCTAGTGGTGGCTAATGCCTGTAACTCCAGTCATTGGCAAACTGAGGCTGGAGGTTTCTTGCAAGTTCAAACCTGGCTCACATACAGAGTGAGACATTGAAGTAAAAGCAGGCAGGCTGCCATGCAGAATGTCTGGTGTGAGACATGGAGATAGGCATATTGACTAATTTTAAAAGGAGGAGGACTCAATTCCTTTTGTAGCCTGGTCTGATCACCTATTCTCTGGTAAGTCTTGGAATATAAATTAAACACTTCAAGACCCTCATGCAGGCCTACTGGGCTGCTGCAGGGAAGACCCTAGTCCTGGGATGTGCTAGGAGGGACATGTCAGGTTCATCTTATCCTCTGTGCCTTCATACAGTACCCAGCAAAGCACTGGAGCAGTGTTTCAGGTGGAGAAACACTGAGGTGAGGGAGAAGGATGAGAGTCACTCACTGGGGTGGGGGCTTCCTTTACTTGTGTTATGAGAGAGTAGGATTGACAGTGCCAGGGAATTGTAACAAGTTGTTTTCTCTTGTCAGGTAAGGGAAGAATATCAAGTCACTCATATTATAATCCCTATGCAGAATGGAGAGCCTGATTATTGTTATGCTGAGAATGAGGAGGAACTCCTTTTTATTCAAGAAGAGCTGGGGCTTCTCACCTTAGGTTGGATTCATGTAAGCTAACTGACCTCCCTGTGGCAGGTCTTCTTCTAAGCACACTGCCTATTTCTTTCTCTGTACAGAGTCAATCCTTTCCAGATCATCTGTCTCTGAGCACAAGCAGTCACCAGTGTTCCAGCCTTGAGTCAAAGGCACATTTTCTGGTGTATTTCCAGCTCTTCTAATTTTATCTCTTACTCAAAGTAATTCTTCAAAGTTCCAATATCTTGTGAATAGATGAATAATGATAGCTTCCCTAGGATGCATGAGAACATGGTGTAGAGACCATGTCCCTAAAAGCTGTATGACTGGATGTATTTTAACTAAGTCAAGACAACTCATTCTAATGATTGCATTTTGTCTTTATGGAGAAGCACTTGTTTTGTGCATACCAAAATAGCACCTGCATGCAAGATTTTCAAGTAGCTGGTCATGCTGTGAAGGCTTGTGGTGATCTTGAAGGAAATATAGTTCCTTCCTTAGAGTATTCTTCTGAATGATTCATTTTTATGGCTTCAAACTCACAGAACATGCGGTTTCTCTTAGAATGGGACAGGTATAAACCACAATCAGGTGGTTATTTCTAGGTTTTGTGAGATCACAAGTACTTTTGTACTCATAGCTTGGGAAGTGCTGATATGTGAAGCAGTCTCCTGTATCTTCATGCTTCAGTTGCATAAATTCTTACTGCTTTGCCTAACAATAATATACCATGGCAGATGGAAATTTGTCCTTTTGTGCCTGGAGATCATACAGAAAATGAGCACCAGTTTCGATGAGGCAGAGTCCGTTCTATTCTTCAGGGGATAAATACAGGGCACTGTGGGTTTCTTGGAAAGAAGAGTCCCACTTGAGGTGACTTAATGATTTACAAAGAAGCCCAAGGAGAGTTCCATGGGGAAGGGTTCTTGCATCGGTGAGCAGTCTGTCCATTGGGATTTGTGGTTGATATTAGAAAAGGATGGCAGATTTGTGTTGACATGACCCTTCAGAGCCATGCTGTCCATTGTCCGGTGTGGCAGAAAGAACAGACCTGCTTTTGAGTAAAGAGAGAACTCTCTGGGTGTTTTGGGCAGAAAAATGATGTGATCAAAGCCAGACTCAGAAGGTAAAATGAAGGAGTGACAAGGCTGGTAACAGTGAGGAGGTCAGTTAACATTTGGGGGCTGGTAACTTCCAATGACAATGAGAGAGTGATGGCCATGTGCACAGGAATGTGGGGTTTCAGAGATCCAGGGGCTGAGGAATAGGGGTTGTCAAGTCTGTGACGGGGCAGGCTTGGAGTTGGACCCATGGGGATGGCATAAGCATGAGTGGGGCATCTAGAGGAAGACAGACTTTCGAAGTGGGGTTCAGTCCTACCTTGGGGAATTTAAGGCACTTGTGAGATATCACATCTGTGGGGCTTTTGCTGGCAGTTGGAAGGAGGTTTTGGGAAGCCAAGTGAAGGCAGGGGAGGAAACTGTGACTTCTGAATGGAGCTGGCCCAGAAAACCTGGTAAATAAGGAGTGTTGACAGCAAGAGAAATGATTGGCTGACAGCTGAGGAGGAGATCTAATGAGGAGAGCAGGAACACAGTGGGGGAAGACAGAGACACAAGGCTGCAGGAGAAATGGTTATGGGGTTCACAGAAGACACACAGCGGGGACAGTGGGGGAATGAGTTCAGTATGAGACCCAGGGACAGGCTCCAGCAGAAGAGGATCCAGATCTCATGCTGGAGCTGGAGCTCATTGAGGATGTTGGCTAATGACTTTTAGGCCTTGGTGGGCAGAGACTGCAAGGTTTAAAGAAGCCATGGAAAGCTCGGTGTACTGGCACAGTCCTGGAAGCCTAGCATTCAGGAAGGTGGGCTTGCTGGATGGTGACTTTGGCACCAACCTGTGCTACACAGCCAGACTGTGACTTGAAAACAATGACATTTGATGAATTTATGGCTATTGTGGAGCTTGTCAGGACTGTCATATTGAAGATTACATCTATGTAGGCCATAGATTCTGGGGGGGGGGGAGAGAGACAGACAGACAGACAGACAGACAGACAGACACAGACACAGACACAGACACAGACACAGACACAGACACAGAGAGATGGAGGCTACTCTTTTTAGAAGTGGTTAACAGAGTACGGACATGTATAAGAACTGGGAAATGGTTTCATCATGGTTTTGTCTTGTTGTTTTTTGTTTTCTTCATTTTAGTTTTTTCTTTGATGTTCTTTAGTTTTACAAGTGCTTCATATTTTAAAATATAGCTTATTTGTATTGTACATATATGAACACCATAGTTTAATGACTCCTTGAGGAAACAGGAATTTGCTGAGAACCTGGTCCATCTTTCCTAATTCCTTCCTCTGAGATTGATCTACCTCTTGCTCTAACCATCTCTTCTTTGGTTTCTATAGAGTTCATCTCCTAAGTGTGCCTCCCTCCATGCTATCAGTACTTCATATCTGCTTATGTCCTGAAATGCAATGGATAGATATATGACTTTTACATCTGGCTTGTTTGCCTTAACATCTGCAAGGTTCCTCCCTACTCTGGCATGCAGTTGTTTGATGTGTGTTTACACCTGGTGAGCAAGTGAAGGAGGGGAGGGGAGAAAAGGAAAGAGGGGTAAGATAATGTGACAGTAGTGAGTACATTACCATACCCGAAGGGCAGAAGGGGCTCCTCTTCACATAGGGAGAAATCATGTAGGGAGATCTCAGAGGCAGGGTTGAAGACATGGAGCAGAAGACCCTGAGAGACTGCTGAACTGATGTTTTAAGGAGTCATGGGAACTCTGGGTGAAGATGGAATCAGAGTCTGCTGTTAGCAGAAGGAAAGTGGAGGTTAAGTTAGATGGTGAAGGACAAAACTTGGAATGGTTACTTGTTGCTTTGGAAAGGAGGCTCTACTTTTGTTTCTACATAAAACCAGAGGATATGGATTTGTTCCAGGTTAAGATACATCAGGTTTGACCAGTCAAGATATTATGAAAGGTCTCTGATGACACTATGGCCCAGATGATCCAACATCCAGAATGATTTCAAGGCAACTGGCTCAGACAATACACACTCACAGACTACTCCATAATCCTAAAATTTTCTTTGTGTCCCCATAAGATACAGTGCCCCCATCCAGCAGGAAGTAGTATGAGAAGCTACACCCAAATTCCCAAATACACCAAACTGGCTTTGGAGATGGAATTGGCTCACTCCTTCTCTAAACCCAAACATTGCTTTAAAAAAAAAGTTGGGAGATTCTTTTGTCCCATATCAGAAGAGCCCTCTGGTGTGGGACAGAGAAAAACCAATATTTTTATTTAAATCGGGTTGATTATAAATGCAATCTCTTTCTAAAGAAGAAAAGGGATATGATATAGATATGATAGGATGAAAGGGTAGATTATTGAATCTACTTTTTAAAGAGAAACTTGTAAAAATAAAAATATTTTACATTGATATGGATTTTAGTTTATTAATACAAGTTTAAACTTAATTTTGTTATACTGTATATATATTTCTATTCTCGTTTGAGGTATTATATTTATGTAACTCATTTAGAATGTAATGGATAATTAAGAAATACAGATTAATAATTAGTATTCTATGATAGTCATGTTGTTTTCTAGGTATACATAGATATAATTCAATTAGGTAGGTAATATTCAAACACTTCAAGACATACAGAATATGGCATTTGAAATGTTTTAAAAATTTAGACTTTCTGGACAGTGAGACATGTCTGCTCCTGACAGCACTGATTTACTTCAGAGAGGAGGATGGGCATGGAAGACACTCAATATGGAGTTTATCTTCACCTTGGCAAAAGTAGCCATTTGGGCAAGAAACTGTTCTTGCCTGGACTGCTTGATCAACTGGACATGCAGTACCCATAAGAAAGTGACCACTGAATTTTGCTTGGATAAATGGTCCTTCAGGTTCCTGCTTCACAGAAGAGACTGCCAGATACTCTATAGGACACAGAGAGAAGTAACTGAGAGACTCTAGGCCTGTGGGCTGAAGACAGAGGCCTCAACTTTACAAAGGAACATTAGGTGACTGTCCAGGCTGCCAGCTGTCTCTGTCTACTCTTGCAAGACTCCTGAAAATTGCTTGCATCCTTCTTCCATTTCTCAGGTAATATGATATCCTTCTGAGTTCTTTGATATAGTTGAAGACTAGATAATTATAATTTTCCTTAGTTATAATAAAAGATAAGTTAGATATGAAACCTTAGACTCACAAGTATAGGATAGATAGGATATCTTCTTTAATTTTGCCAAATACAAATAGACTAGATATTATAAATAGACTAGATATTGTAACTGTAATTCTTGCTTGATAATTGTTTTTGTTATATGTAATTTTACTATGTGAAAGTTAAAACCTTCCTTTTTGGAAAAAAAAGAAAAGGGGAAGTTCTGTGGATATCGCTCTGTATAAATACAATGCTGATCGGTCAGTAGCCAGGCAGGAAATAAAGGCAGGACAAGCAGAGAAGAGAATACTGGGAACAGGAAGGCTGAGTCAGGAGCCATTGCCAGCCACCGCCATGTGTACCAACATGTAAGATACTGGTAAGCCACGAGCCATGTGGCAAGGTATAGCTTTATAGAAATGGGTTAATTTAAGATGTAAGAACTAGATAGCTAGAAGCCTGAGCCATTAGGTCAAACAGTTTAAATAATATAAGAGTCTGTGTGTTTATTTCATAAGTGGGCTACGGGACTGCTGGGGCTTGGCAGGAGCTGGAGAGTTTCTCTTTAGACAGTCAGTATAACTAGGCATGGATGAATAAAGGGATCTTGTCCTCAGGGAGGGGCCAGCTTAGAAGTAATTTGGAGAGCTTCAGATTATTTGGACTTTTATGGATCAGGAAGACCGAAGAGATAATGCCTTCTTCCTTCTCCACCTAGAAGATCAGAGCATTTTCCTGGCACGATTTTGGGAATCATGGTGGGAAACAGTTGTTGAAGCTCCTCAGGACTGCCTTCCTTTGTGATCAGGCATGAGGCTCACTGGGAATTCTTGGCTTCTTTTGTCTTCTCAGACCCATCCAACCCAGACAGGCTTCTTGTTGAGTGTGGATTTACACACTCATTATTGTTACCAGAAGATGTTGCTGGAATCCATTGCAGTGGTGTGTGCACCCAAATATAAACAGTGAGTATGTAGGATTCAGGTCTGGAAGTTACAAGAGCAAAATGCTCCATGGCTCAGAACACTGTGAAAATGAAGTAATATCCAGAGTGAAGTGATTGCTATGAAAGCCTCCCTTTAAGGTGCACATTTCTAATTAATGCCAGCTGCTCTTAAAAGATGTGCTGACACCATTGCTGGGTTCCATCCTCAAGAAGTGACCTCAAGAGCCAGAGGTTAAAGAAATTCCACACTGGACACTGCATACGAGTGTCATCTCTTATCATTCCCAATGTCATGTTAATTTGAGTTCCTCAGCAGAGCTAATCTTGGGAAAGCAATGAATCATCCTGCTTTCTTTTGTAATAGATGGATCAAGAACAGAGAAGGAGAACAAGAAATAAGAGACCATGATAAATGAAGACCACATGAGACTAGGAAGAAGCAAAGTGCTAGAGAGATCCACAGAAATCCACAAAGATACCTCCACAATAGACTACTGGCAATGGTCGAGAGACAGCCCGAATTGACCTACTCTGGTGATAGGATGACCAAACACCCAAATTTTTATGCTAGGAATCTCATCCAATGACTGAAGGAACCAGATGCAGAGATCCACGGCCAGGCCCAGGTGGAGCTCCAGGAGTCCAGTTGGTGAGAAAGAGGAAGGTTTGTATGAACGAGAATTGTTGAGACCAAGATTGGAAAAAGCACAGGGACAAATAGTCAAATGAATGGAAACACATGAACTATGAACCGATAGCTGAGGAGCCCCCAACTGGATCAGGCCCTCTAGATAAGTAAGACAGTTGATTAGCTTGAACTGTTTGGGAGACATCCAGGCAGTGGGATCGGGACCTGTCCTCAGTGCATGAGCTGGCAGTCTGGAACCTGGGGCTTATACAGAGGACACTTGGCTCAGCCTGGGAGGAGGGGACTGGACCTGCCTGAACTGAATCTACCTGGTTGAACTCAATCCCCAGGGGAGTCTTTGCCCTGGAGGAGATGGGAATGGGGGTGGGCTGGGGGGGAAGATGGAGTGGGGGAAGGGGGGAGGAAAAGGGAATCCGTGGCTGATATGTAAAATTAAATTAAATTATAAAATAAAAAAAATAAAAGTTTGTACTCTGGATATTGTCTCACAGAGGCTATTGAACCCTGGTTTCAGCACACCCCCACCTTGTTCCTCACAATGATTTTCCTAATAGACCTAACTTTTTGTTTGATTCTTCTTCCTTCTCATTTCCACTATTGAGTTCCTTTGCATCATTAGGTCAATGTTCAAGAAAGGGATCCAGAGACAGTGAGACAGACAGAAAGGGCCGTACACATACAGGGGTAAGAAGAAGGGGAGGAAAGAAGAGGAGGACAAAAAAAAGGGAGAGGAGAAGAAAGAGAAGGGGAGGGAGGGTGACTGAGATATAAAAAAAGAAGACAAGGTCTAACAGGACAAAGATGGCGATGACTAGGAATAGGAGGAGGAGTTAGTTCCACATGGTCTATGAGGGAGGAAGAGCTGTGCAGAGAAGAGGAGAGACAGGAGGAGAGGAGGGGAGAAGGGAGAGAGGTGAAAGAGAAAGGAGAGGAGGAAGAGGAGAAAAAGAAAAGGAAAGAAGGGAGACAGGAGAAAGATGGAGAGGAGAGCTGGGTGGTGGTGGTGCACACCTTTAATCCCAGCACTCAGGAGGCAAAGGCAGTCGGAACTCTGTGAGTTCGAAGCCAGCCTGGTCTACAAAGCAAGTTCTAGGAAAGGTGCAAAGCTACACAGAGAAACCCTGTCTCAAAAAAAAAAAAAAAAAAAAAAAAAAAAAGATGGAGAGGACAGATAGGAAGGAGACTTGGGGGGGATATCTGCTTGACTGTGATTTTACTTTTTCTCATTTCAGAGTTTCAATTTTAACACTAACATCTTATGGATTAAAAGAGATATCATTGTGCCTCCAGAGAGGATTCCATTCCCATAAGCAGGACTTAGCTCTCTTCTGTGTACAAGAAATCGAGGCCATATTCCGAGCCAGGACATAGAGCTGATATGGTTGAACATCCTTTTGATCCTCACGGAAGGTCAACCTCATCACTCTCCTTCGTAGGAATCCATAATAACCGTGTATTTAGGAAGCAGTGGGCTGTGGATATCAGTTTCTCATATTTGCAACCTGGTCATTTACTGCCTTTGAGGGTGCTGGCCATCTGGATCATTTTTCCTGATAACTGGGGATACTAATACTATGTACTTTACAGGCTGTTGAGAGAATAAAGGAAGAGGGACTTGGGTGGACTTAGGGGCAGAGTGTGTCCTCAGCATGCTTGATGCCCTGGATTCCATGCCCAGTAACATGGGGGAAAGAAATAACCCACACAGTGTAGAATCCATTAGCTTATTCAAGGCTTACTACTTATTAATTTGTTATTCATCAATATCAGTTACTAGGTTTCAATCGGTGATCTCAATGTCAAGAAAAAAGCCATGTAAAATAGATAAAATTAAGCACATTTCATTCTGAAGTTTTGTGCTCACTTGCCTAGGAAGATGGTTTCTTCTCCCAGTTTGTATCTCTGATACACATTTAGTGTGATCAGGCCTCAGGGCCTCAGATCAATGAGATTCTGGCACTTTACTTCACATTAGCCTGCACTTTTCCATCCACTTTGATTCAGAATAAATGCAGCAACATAGTGGAAAGACCAGAACCCAGTCCTATAAAAAAAATATGAGTGAGGGATGCAGCCACAGAGATTCAAAGAAGGCTAAGGTCCTGAGATCAGAGTGCTAATTCCAAGTGGTAGAACTCTGTGTGTGTGTTTTCTATGTATCATAATAAATGTGTGTGTGTATTTGTATATAGTTTGCATCATACTCCTGATCCTAACAGTAAAATAAGACCTAATGAAATTTCAGCTTTCTTTTCTGTTTCAAGCACCAGGCCCTGGACTCATTTTCCAGCATAACTGAAATCTGCCATGATGGTGTTTGCCTATAATCCAGCACTTTGGAGTTAGTATCAGGAGAGTAATTTTAGGAACCCCCTGTCATACATAGGTTATGTGTTCTAGCCTAGGTCACACAAAGCTCTCTTTTGGTATAATATAAAAGGTATAAGCTGTTTCAAAACAGTAATTTTTCATGCCTTAACCACATTTTCTTTTCTCCAATTGCAGGATTGCAGTCATGTCACCATCCAAAACAGCAGATTTGCAATGAGTTAAATCCCACACACCTACATCAGTGGGAGCGTGTGTGTGTGTGTGTGTGTGTGTGTGTGTGTGTGTGTGTGTGTGTGTGTTTTCAACTTATGTTAAGTATGTTACATCTGTTTCATGTATGTTGCATCTTTGTCATGTATGTTCACGGGTGTGTATGAATGGCACACTGTGCTCATTCACAGAGCCCAGAGGAAGACACTGATGTGTGCTCTATTAATGAAGCTTATTTCAAGTTAAAATAGTATATTAGTCATTCATAATGCCTGGAAATTGATTTTATTAGATAGCTTATTTGTTATTAGTTTTAGATGATATTTTCTGGCCAGGATCCAGTATAGGTGTAAGGGCCCAATGCACACACTTGCTGGCTTGCCTCACCTGCCTCAGGGAGCCTAGAGGACAGGTTGTAATGCCAACACTCACTAACCAACTGAAGAATGAAGGTCTCCATTGGTCCCAGACATCAGCCTACATGTCTCACGCTGATTGAAGGCTTCTTTGACAGACAAATGACTTTTTGAAGAGATAAGGCACAGAACTTGAAACTAACTGATAATGACATAATTTAAAGAGAAATTTCTGACTCAGATGAGTCTTATTGCTTTTTGAGTGGCTGTATGCCATGATGAGGCTTAACAACAATGTACATAGAAACTGAAGTGCCTGGTGCACTTTGTCCTTGAAGGTCCACGCTGGCCATCTTCCTGTAGCTTAAGGAGATGTGACAGGTGTAAAACCTCTTGACCATAACCCGAGCTTGCCACTCCTCCCTCTACCTTGTGCTCTTCCTGAGGCCCAGACCCTCTACAAGCTCCTCCCATCCAAGGTTTTGCTCCAACCAAGGCACACTTCTCACATCCAGGTGTGAAGTGTGTCGGGGCAAGCCTTGCCATGGGCCTCTGTGTGCCAGCCCCACCATCACCTCACGTCCTCTTCATGTCCCGCCCTCCAAGGCTTGGGGCACCTGGGGCACAGCTGATGCAAAGCTCTGGCTTGCCTGAGGCCTTTACATGCCACCATGGTCATATCACTTGCATCCTCAGAGCCCTTTCTGGCCTCCGAGCAGGCTGTGGTGCTCAACAATCTGCTGCAGGAAGAGCTGGGCCCCTGTAGGCTCAAGCTCTGTGCTTAGGGAGCTACTCTATCAGGGACTATTAGCATCTGATGCTGGACCACATGAGCATGGCCAAAGCCAAAGAGCAGGAGTGGGTGAGGGTCCAGGGCCACCTTGTTCCCAGTGCCATGATAGGGATTACTCAACACCCTACACTTGTGCATTCCCTGGGTGCCTTCCTAGGTGACTTTGTCTTAGCAAGATTTGGCCCAATTACATTCCACCTGCAAGTTAAGGGCCATGGGAGTGGCTGCCTCACCTGCTCACCTTCCTAGAAGGTGCCGGTTCAGCAGGGTTAGAGGGCAGGGAGCTCTTTGCTAACTTCAACAACAGGACAAGTGCATTACAAACAGTGCACCAGAGCTGCTCCTTGGCCTCACATCTGTAGGTACAACTTGGATGCTAAAGAGGTTCTCTGAGGCCTTTTCCCTACATGGTGCACCCTGACCTCAAATCTTGTGGAAGCTATAGTTGCTTATTAATTAAATTTTTTAAAAAATTATCTGTTTATATTGTAAATGATCATTTTGCCTGCATACAAGTATGTGCATCATAGGTGTACCTCATTCCCAAGGAATCAGAAAGGGGGAGAGTATCAGACTCCCTGGAACTGGAACTATAGCTGCCAGTTGGGAGCTGTCATGTGGGTGTTAGGAATTGAACTCAGGCCTTCTGCCAGCAAAGTATTTTAAACTATGTGTATGTGTGTGCCATGTGGATATGTGCACCCAAATTTAGGGCCCGGAGAGAGCCTTGGAGCTGGAGTTAAAAACAGTTGTGAACCTACTGATTGGTGCTGGAAACTGAACTCAAGTCATATGCAAGAGCAACACATGCTCTTAATCACTGAATCATCTTTCCATCCCTCATGGAAGTTACTTAAAGGTTTTGTGATTGTTTGTTTTTTGTTATGGAGGAGTACACATGTGAAACGTGGTGGTCATAGGATAATTTCGTGGAGTTCTCTACTTCAATCTTTATATTGGATTTAGGGATCAAATGCAGGCTGCCAAACAAAAATCACCACATTGAAGGTGAGTTGGACAAGCAAACCATAGAAGGAAATGAGGCCAAGAGAAATCACAATAATCAGAGACACACTTTTTGACAGGCTCAGGAGTCCCATAAAAATGCTAAACTAAAAACTAGAATAAGTTCACAGAGGACCTGGTGCAGACTTGTGTGTGCTCTGTGCTTGCTGCTTTAGTCTCTGTGAGTTCCTACCAGCTTTCCTCAGTTGATTAAAAGGGCTTCATTCTTCTGGTGTCCTCCATCCCCTCTGGCACTTACACTCTGACTTCTTTTCTTCAGAGTTCCCTGAGCAATGAGGGGAGGGAGTTGATGGAGACATCCTTGTCTGTCTCTTCTTCATATTCATTCTCTCTCTCTCTCTCTCTCTCTCTCTCTCTCTCTCTCTCTCTCTCTCTCTCTGTTTTCTGTCTCCCTCCCCCATATAAAGTATTTGTTCTTTCAGAAATTATTAGTTCTATTGACAGCATGGAATCAGATATGTCAAGAGTTGGAAGATAATAATTTAGCAGGGTATGTCCCTGGTAATCAGACAAGTGAAGGCACAAGAAAACCAGTGCAATAAAAATAAAGCCAATGACTAGCGTGTGAAAGCACAGTGTTCATGCAATATTTCTGCTGGGAATCTTATCTCAAATCTCCTCAGGACACCCAAGAGGGCCATGGTAAATATGTAACTGATGGTTCACATCTCAGGTGCATTTGCACTAAGTTGCAAGTGCAATTTTACATTTAGATTTGTAGGTAATAGAAAGAAAAATGACCAGCAGAGAGATGAACTGATACACACATTCACATATAGATGGATGAGCAATGGCATATAATGATAGATAAACAAGTTGATTGATGATGAGTAGATAATCGCTGGATAATAGATGATAGAGATATGGGTAGGTGATAGACAGATCCACTGTTGTAAAGAAGAGAAAAATATATGAAAGAGCAGACAAAAAGGAAAAGAGGATAAAGAGAAACAGGCTAGAAAAGACAAAGAGTAGGAGGATAATGATGCAAATTTGAAGAGCATAGAATAGAAAGTGTTAGGTTTTTTCTAACAAGATTGCCTGTAATTTGCAACAGTGAGAAACAGATGGAATTCTGGATGTCTAGACAACCCATCCATTATTAGTGAAAGAACCAGAATACAAGAAGAAACCCTTCTTAATTTTAGGTAACTGCTCTCTATTTTTGGAAAACAAACCGAGGATAATTATGTTTTTCATACTCTATCTGCCCTATTAGTTTTATCTTTTTTTAGTTATTCAAATATTGTATTTCTGTTCACCCAGTTCTTTAAGCCTTGTATTTCTGTTCTTACCCAGTTCTTTAAGCCGGAGTCTCTCTGATATTTTCAGTCACCAATAATGTGTGTGGCTGTATTTTTGGTCAACAACTACATAATTCCTCATTCATATGTGCAGCATCTAGAGATTTGACCTGTAGAATATAATCAGAGTCGCTGTTGCTATTTACAATGAAACCTCTTGTCTCATGAATAGGTTTTATTAAGTGTTCACAATGGCAGATAAACAGGAAGAAATATGCCAGGTATTTCATAGTGATCAACACAGTCATTTCTTCTACCTATAAAAAATAAAAGCACAAGGCAGTACTTTATAGGAAAGGAAAACAATGGATAGAACCATGAAACATATTTAAAACAGAACTCTATTCTTCACTAGAAGGGATTTCTAGCTTGACTTTCAAAATGAGACTTACATAGGGTTAGAAAGTCAGACAGCCTGGAAATTGTGTATGTAAAAGCCCACAGGCTAGTGTTATCATAGTGTGTATATGACTAACATGGTATCCATGTTTCATAAAGTGCTGTATTCAATATGCTGACAAATGTATTGTACAAAGCACACAGAGAAAGGTTCTTAGTGAGGCCAAAGACTCACAAAATATAAACCCAATACCTAGAATTTTAATCCTGATGTAAAGAGAGCCTGTGTGCAGCTAAACTGTACATCCACAACTAAAGTTGCTAGTTTTTTGCTAATGGAAGTTCCTTCCCTGTGGAGCTGATGGTAGCTCCTTTCCTGTGGGCTTGTGGAGAGGAAAGAGAAGTAGGCCCAGTGAATTAATTGAGTCAGATCTTGAAGAATGGTTCTGTGAAGTTTGTTAAGTGACTAAATTAACTTGGGTTTCTCAGCTGTCCAAGTTCTCTGTGTTGTTCTAAACCCACTGCTTGATTCTGAAGAAGAATTGTAAAAGTAATCCACTACAATGTCTGAAAATGTGAATCTGAGAAAAGCAATTGGATTTCTCTTATATTACAAGTATAGTCACTAACAGCTCTATGCCTCAGAACGTTTCTCCTTGTTTATGATTAGGTTTTATTCTTAATATGGATACCAAATTCCAGAACTTTAAAATTTTATCATCTAAGTTTATCATATTTTAAAGGTTCAGTCATCATACATATTTGTGAATATCTTGTTTCTATTATTAAAAACAAAACACATGAAGAATATAAACTAGGAATATAGCTTAGTGGTAAAGTGTGGCTAGGTCCTAAGAGCCATCCTCGACACTCCAAAACAAATACATAAAAGAAAGAAAAGAAAAATACCATCGTGAGGGTAGAAATATAGTTCAGTAGACAAAGATGATTACCCCAAAGCCTGAAAAACAGAGTTGGATTCTAACAATATTCATAGTAGAAGGAGATGTGCGAAATGGATCTCTGGGTCCAAAAAAATGACCATACATTCTGAAGTATTTGGGCAGTGAAAAAAATGTTTTACTTCTGCAAAAGGGAGCACAAACAAGCTGAATAATCAAGCAAGCATATCCAGTGGAGATATTGTTGAGGTTTTCATTCTTAACCCAACTTGAGTGGTCAACATTCAGATTTACATATAGTAGGTTCCTAGTTACAGCTTCTAGAAGATTCTGACCATTCTGATTTTCTTAAAGGACAGTGATATTTCGTTATATTTCTTCCCATTTGCTGTGTATATAACTCCTTTTCTTGGGTTGGGAATATGGGAGGCTTAGCAGTCAGAGAGAACACATGACTTAGAAGAATAATCCATGATACTAATAATGACAGAGATTAAAGGAATGAATGTAAGAGCCTAAAATAATGACTGAATCTCTGTCTCAGCCAGCTAAAGTGACCCAGTGATTTTCCACGTGAAGCTGCCTGTAACTCCACTCTCAGGTCTTCTGTGCATAGAGCTGTGGTTGCACAAGGAATTCATGGTGGATATAATCCTCTAAGTACTTGGCATCATCATCACTCATATACAGAAAAGAAACTACAGCGCTGCCTAGCTCTTCACACTACAATTCAATACGGCAGCTATGAACACCTGCTTCTCATAGTGCAATTTAGGATAAATTGGAGAAGTTGCTGCTTGAGTTTTAACTACAGGTAAGAAAACTGAAACACTGTCATTTCCCATAAAGAGTCATCCATTTCCTTTTGTGGTAGCTGTATATGTATCAAAGGATAAAAACTGGCATTTGCAAAATTATGGTATGCGTTGAAGCTAATACTTTCTATTTTAATTTATAATCTCATGGTGATCCACATTTATGTGTCTTGTGTTTCTTGAAGGAGCAGATTACACACAGTGAGTTCCCTGTTTTCTATATGCCATTGAGTCTTATGAAATTACAATTCTTACTGTGAAGCAATATTGCCTGAGAGTTAGCAATCAGTGATTTAGTTTATTTTTCATTATTCAGCAATTGACCTGCTTCATAGTTTTGGAATTTAACTTTACACCCTGTAAGCACCTATCCCTGTCTATAATTCAATGGTTTCCAGGCACACCTTGATTTCTGCCTTAAGATACAGGCTTTAAGAAGTCCGTGTGTTAAATTTATAATTCATGAGACAGTGTTTAATAAAAGTAAGATGGTGACATGAATAGAAAATCACACAACAGCATCAAACACTGTTTTTCCAGGTATTCTCTGAACAAAATACATGTTATGGTGTCAGGTTTGGGGGCATTAGGTAAAGTCACCACCTGGATGCACAGTTCAGAGATGAGGCCAATTTGATCTAATGCATTCTCAACACCAGGATAAAGGGATACAGTTCCATCTCATACATCTTTCTGATTGCTTACTTTGGTGTAGTGTGATTCTAAAATTGATCTTTCCATCTGAGAATGTCTTCATGATTATTTTCTGTTATGAAATTCTTCTTACTCTTCAGGGTTAAGGTGATATCCAGGGAAAACACTCTGATATCTCTCACAAATACCTGCTTTTCTTCAGTACTCTGCTGTTCCGAGTCTCCATCTCTACCACACACTTAAGGTGCCCACCTGTGCAGTGCTCAGTTTGGATACATCTGCCTAAATCCTTGAGGTGACCCACCCTGTGCTATCAGGTCCTCTGTAGACAGACATCAGGAGATGAAGTATTTTAAAGACTCCTCACATGTCTGCCTTCTGTTTGTTCTCTCATTTCTCATTTCTTTTTGACATACTATTACTGAGAGCACTTGAAATTCTTTTGAAGAAAAGTCTACTGCAATGGAAGGTGAAAGCATTTACACAACTGTATCAAGTATGTAATAAGCATCATTATTTTGGAGTCATTTTTATATAGAAGATAAAAGCAAGTAGGAAGAGATATCAGTGATTTTCACAGTCACTAATTCCCTTTGCTAGAGAGAGTATCTTCATTGTTAAAGAAATTGAAGCCAGGTGAGGTCAATGATGGCATGTGCCTTTAGTCTCAGCACTTGGGAGACAGAGACAGGTGGATCTCTGTGAGTTCTGACCAAACTGGTCTACAAAAGGAGTTCCAGGATAACCAAGACTGTTACACAAAGAAACTCTGTCCCCAAAACAAAACAAAAACCAATAAACAAAGAAAACGAAGCTAAAATCTGTTAGTATTTAAATTGAATTAGAAAGCTCACTTGAACTCAGCATTTCAAATATGTACTTTTTGGAGCTCTTTCTGCTTAAATGTCCCAGAATTGATGTCACTCCAGTAGTCATCAACACCCCAACTCAGCAGCATTCTTTCTTAGTGTCTCCTAAAGTAGAGGAGAACACATGGACAAGGGGCTGATTTTACCTCTACTTATTCCAACCATTCCTTGTCAGAGGATCCCAGGTCTGTATGTTCACTTCTGCTGTCCATTGGTAACTCTTAAGAAGAGAATTTTTGTCATTGACAACTTTTATGCTTTCCACACCCGTATTTCCGTGTTTCCTCTGCTAAGAACTGCTACAGGTGTTGAATTTTTACTTTATCAGACACTATGTTACTCAGATACCAAAGGGAACTTCTCTGATTCAGTTTCCCAGTCCACAGCATAGAGTGGAGAGTATTTCATTACAGCAATCTCACAGCACTGTCACCTAAGCACGCGTGAGGTAGAAGACTGGGACATTTCTCCCTAGACCACACTTGGGTATGGAATCACAGAGTTTATCAGGGAACAACCAAACAACCAAACAGAATCCTTGCAGGGATTTGAGAAATACTGGAAGTTAAACAGAGGATTTGAGGCCTGAAGAAAGCAAATTCACACATTGCTGGTGAAATACACATGCACTGTAGTCCCACTTTTCAGGACAAACTTCTTGAGTCCAGAAGTTCAAGGCCATCCTAGGAAACAGAGAGCTGTTTGCTCATATATCAAGGAAAGGAGAGGACAAGATTGGATGAGTAAGTCAGTGGCAGTTTGGAGAGAGGAGAGAAGAAGGAGAGGAAATAGGATGATGACAAGAAAGGAAAGAAGAAAAGAAAGAAATGTCTCCCCTCTACTGATGTAGGTGTAGACCACAGATTTCCTCAAACCTGAAACATGCTTTTTCATATTTATTCTCATTTAACTCCCCTGGCTATGTAAGAGGAACTTCATATCTTCAATAAACTCTGTAGTTACTCAACCGATGCACCTGTCCATACTCTGACTTCATCCTCTTCTGAAGTGAAAGAGAGAGAAGGCAGCAGAGAAAATTCAGTATGCAGTTTTAAGGAGTTTTCTAGATAAACTGGTATGAGATTTTTTTTTCTTTATTCTAGGAATTCAAACTGATTTTTGTGTTTTATAAAGGTTCTTTTTCAATAGCACAGGCCATTCCCCCACAGGCCTGTGCAAATGCTTGTAAATTTTCAGCCAAAGATCATTCTGAAGAATAGAAAACAAATTGCTCTAGATTTTGAACTTAACTTCATTTTCCTCCCTTTCATGCCTGGTGGGTAACTACATGGACCACCAAAGACTGAAACAGATAAATGATAAATCAGTCTTGAGAAAAAAAAGTAATCTTAGTTAGAACTAATAAGAAAGACTAATTGTAGTCATTTATCTTCATGTCAGATCCATTATTACAGCAAAGATCTTCTGTGAGTGAAAATGGTCAAAGTGTTCCATGTGAATAAAGAGTTTATGACCTCCAACATTGCTGAGGTAGGGATGTAAAAAAGGACAATATATTCGCTGAAAATATTCTAAAGAAAATTTCAAATGAAATATACCACTCTCCTTGTTTGCTATAGTAAAACTATATGCATATATATGCTCCATTATATATTTAGCTGAGCTCCATGACTTATTTGTCCTTGTAGGGACCATTTCTATTTAAGCATTATTTTCAACATTTAAGTCAAAGATGGTATTTTGGTAGGATTTAGTGGATATTGCAAAAGACAAAAGTAAACTACATTTCATAGGCTTTGTTTAATGACACTTTCACATAAAATAAAATTTTTTCAATAATTTTTCTTTTTAAAGAATATTTCTTTAAAGATCAAATCACGATACTTTGACAAATAAAATATTTCCCTCCAATTTTTGCCTTGGTTTATTGAATAATAAATAATAAGTGACATCAGAGATTACAGTGTCTGCCATGTCTCATAACTGACACATTAGAAAGGTGAGATTTAAAGGAGCCTGGCGATGCCCAATGCCAAGGACCTAGTCTCTATATATGTCAGGAACACAGCACATCCGGGTGTTTTGCAGAGGGCTGAGGCTATATTGGAAAAGCATGTGGGAAAAGGTGTTTAAAGAGAAAACTAATGAAAAATCTAATGATGGAAATAGTAATAAAGAATAATGACTAGTAGAGGGAAGTTGTTCTGGGTCATGGATTGTGAACATGTAGTGATTATCACAGCATCCCAGAGTTTTTAGCAGTGAATTTAACTGACTTAGCCTCTTCTACTTACTATGCTTTCTACAAAGTAATATCTAATCTCCATTGGAATTGAAGTCCCTGGAAGATGGTCCACTTTAACTTTGATTTTACCCTGAGGTGTTTACCAATAATTGATCTTTGTTTCATTATGCTAGTTTTGGAAAAGGAAAAGGCCTTTCTCCATTTCAAAGGAAAAACTAATCTCATTATTTAAGGGTCCTTTGAGTTTCATGTTGAGCACTCGAGTGACTCATTTCTAATTCAAGTTAATACTGTACTTGTCTAGAGGCTAAAAAGCTAAGATAAAGATACTTCCTCCCCGTGGACTGTGGGACAGATACCTCTGCATATTAATTAAACTAGAACAGAGTCATTAACATATCACTAACCGTTTGAGAATTGGTTCTACTGCTTAAGAGCAAGCCTACTCTAGTAGATTAACTGTCAACATTGACACCCTGTCAATTTGGCATCCAAACTCATTAGTTTAATTCATATGATTTAACTCCTTGCCTTTATAGGATCATGGCCATGCCAAAATAGAAAATGCCTACAACCGGAAACTAGGGAGTCCTACAGATAAAAACTTGAAAATTCCATTCTCCCCTAAGACACAGGTTGTCTGTTATCTGTGAGCCTTGTAAAATCAAAAAGCAAGTCATCCTCTTTCAACACGTAATGTTATAAATATTCTAGTCCTAAAAAAGAGAAACAGGGACTTGTGGAAAGAAAATGAGAACCATAGCAAGACCAAAATCTGGTGGGAAAAAAATACCAAACTCTGCAGTGTCAAAAGGCTTTGCAACCCTCTACCAGTTCTTTTGCTTGTGGTACTTGTTACCTCTCTCCGGGACTAGCTCCTCAGTACACACAGCTTTCTTAGGAGAGCATTCCATGTTTCTGGCACCCTTGATTTCCTGGATACTCATTGCAACTCATGCATCACTCTCACAGCTTTGAGCACAACTTACTCAGGAGTTATATGCTGGGAATCCAACCTTGCAATATGGCCTCAGCATCATCTCGATTTTTGGTGCAAGTATTTATGAGTCCCTCACTCTGGCATTCTTCTTATCTATGAACTGTCAAAATGTAGATGAAGCCAAGTTCTCCTGTTAATCTAAGCTATCTTCTTTAGACTTCAGAGGCAGTGTTCTCTCACAGATAATATCTGGTTGAATTGGAGAAACAATTCCTTAGGAATACCAGCTCCAGCATAATGTTTTAGAGTTTCTCTTTGTTCAGGTATTCTGTATTCCAGTGAAATGCCTTCAGATATCATTACAGTCTAGAGCTTAAATGGGTGGCATTTTGCCACATGGCACCTATCTTATCATCCTGGTGCAATTTGCCTGATCTCCTTAAATGATAATTTAATAATTAAGCTCTAACAATTACAATTGCTTTTCTGATCCACTTTGTCCACACTTTAAATCTCAGTCAAGATCTCTTTCTCACCAAACCACAAGCTTTTCACATCTTATCTTCACCTTTTGTTTTGAATCAACTCTATAAACCTCACTAATCAAAGCTAGAATCACATATGCTGACTCTTGAATGCTAAGTCAACTAGAAGTCCAGAAGACCCTGAAGAGGGATGAATGACGGCTCCCTATCCACTTTCTCCTTCTCCTTTCTTTATTATGCCCAAGACTGCAGCTTGTAAGATTGAAACATTTGCACTGAAGGTGGACTTCTGTCCTTTATTTAATTATCTTTGAAATTCTCTCCTGTGGGTACGCAGGTCACCTCAGTCTCCATAGTGATTCTAACTCCAACTCTGAATACTCTATTGTGAGACTCAAATGTTTTGTCTTGATGCGGATTGTTTGGAAAGAGAAAGCACAGCACAGGGATGAGAATCCAGGCCTGTTTCCTTCTGTAGCTTAGCTTCTTAGCCATAAGGTTGGTCTGCCCTGTAGATGCTATAAAAGAGCTAATTGACCTTGGTTCTATACACTATGCTATTTACCAATTCTGTGAGGTAGTTTAAGATTCATTCATCCTGCCAAGTCTCTGGAAATGCCCTCTACTACACTAATCCCTGTTTGTCTGCCAAGATTGTCAGGGATCCATTCACTATAGGGAGCCTTTTCTAACACACAGCTCCCAGCATTGCATTCTAAATATGTTTTCAAGTATTCTTCATCATCATTCTTTTTACCTTTGTCATATTTATAAGTGTTTGGGAAGGATAAGGATTTGGGAACATGTGGCCTTGTTGGAGGGGGTTTTGAAAGCCCACACCATTCCCAATTAGCTCTCTCTGTCTTCTCTATGGGTCTCAAGATTTGAGCTCCTAGATACTCCTCCAGCATCATGCCTGCCTACGGTCATGCTCCCCACTGCGACTGTCTTGTACTCACTCTGTGAAACTGTTAGCCACACAGAGTCTTTTCTTTTGGAAACTGCCTTGGCCACGGTGATTTATGAGGGCAATAAAAAAGTAACTAAGTCATTGTGTTTTATTTTTGATGTAGATGTGCACTATGTAGTCCAATTTAACTTCCAATGTGTGATCTTTGGGGCTGGAAAGATTATTCAGTAGTTAGAAGCACTTGTTGCTCTTATAGAGGACTGCCAAGTTGGATGGTTCATAATCACCTGTAATTCCAGTTCCAGGAAATCCAACATCTTTTCTGCTCTGCATGAACACTTGCATGCACATAAATACACACACACACACACACACACACACACACACACACACACACAGAGAGAGAGAGAGAGAGAGAGAGAGAGAGAGAGAGAGAGAGAGAGAGAGAGAGAATTCTAATCCTCTTGCTCCACCCAGCATTAGGTACTGAGATTATAGACATTCACCTTAATTATTTACGGTGCAAGGCTTCTTGTGCTTTCCAAATCACATTCACAACAGAGGAATTCATCATTCATGGACCATGTCCTTGCATTTTGTTACCTACAGGTAAACTGTACTCTAGGGGACATGTCACCTTTATGTTTGTTCTTTGCTAAACTTTTAACTCATGACAATGAGCTGTTTCCTACTGTAGACAGATTCTTGTCTTTCCTTGGATATAGATGATGTCTCAATTTATGGAGTTTAAAAGAAGGATTACAAACCTGACTTTACATAGGAAGTTCTTTAATAACTAAGGTGATTATGTAGATTTTTGTCATATTTTTCACATCTCAGAGACTTCACTGTTGTTTTCCAGTATCCTACATAACTTTCAATGAGGCATTGTAAATTTACTTATATGTAGGTTTGATGTTATCAAATCTGAGCCAGGTTTCCTATTCAACGATTGAATCCTTTTAAGTATCTCAAAAATTGGGCCTTGCCATTCAGCCACTTATTAAAGAACAACTGTAATGATTTAAGGGTAACAGGTAACTCAGTGGGTTGAAGCCAAGGGGTGCCACAAAGTCACACTATGTAACAGCTCATATGAGAGGCTTATGGGGAGGCGGAGGGGCTCAGAGGTGGCCTCCAGAGCAAAAGAAGAGAGAGAGTGGGGAGAGAAGGCTCTTGCTCATGTGCATGTGGAAAGCATGCAACTCTGTGTTGGCAGTAGTCACAATGTTGCATCTTGGCTGCTACTGCTGATCTGTCCTGTTGTTTCTCCCTTCCAAGGGCAGGCCAGCCTAAATGACTGAATGCTAACAACAACAGTCACCACACATTTTTTTTTTCACCATTTCTTTCACATTAAAATACATTTTCCTCTGAATCCTGAACTTCCTTCAAATCTTGCAGGTAAGCCCAGAATATGATTAATGTCCGCAAATCTTAAGATGATTAATGATCCCTGTTGTGCCCAGATCGTGACCCCCAGAGAGACCACCAAAGACGAGCATGCCGGAATGCAAAAGCAAGGTTTAATTCTGGATATCCAAAAGCAATACAAGCCTAGGCAGGGACTTCGTCCAATACATCCAAACAGTGGAGGCTGGAGGAAGTGCCCACCTGTCTGCAAGCTCAGTTTTTAAAGGGAAAAGTCACAAGGTTACATCATTTAGGGGTGCTAGTACAAGTATAATTCTGATTGGCTCGCTTCTAGAGACTTCTAGAAATTACTTCTAAGGGAGTGGTTGCCCGCCACCATTTCTCATTGGCTGCCCTCAGGTGGGGGCATTTCTGTGGTCAGTTACCCTGGAAACCAGGGAGAGGACATTCCATAGTCTGGCAGGCATTACCTTGTGACTATCTTGTGACTCTGTACTTTCATGCTTCCTGGTTTCTGGAATCTGAACTGACTGTTTTCAGTAATTAATGGCCTATTCCCAAAAGGAGAAATCTTAGGCCTTAGTTTTTGGGTGAAAGCATTTCTAAGATGGCTCATTTTGGTCTCACAATCCCCAAATATTAAATGAAATATTGACAATGTGTACAAGAGCTATTGCTTATCACTGGGTTCCCTTCATCTCTTGACTTAACCTCTGCACTTGGGCTTAAAGTTTCCCTCTTCTCTCTGGCAAGGTTCAAGTTGGTTCATTTGCTAATTCTTTCAAATTCCTTTCGTTCATATGCTAACCCCATGATATCTCATTAATGATTTCCTTTGTTTCCACCATTCTTCTTGTACCTACTTTTACTAGAAGACACAATGATAATCTCTGCCTGTTAAAGTCCTTTCTGTTCTTAAGGCTAAGACTACTTTCTTCCTATAAGCTATTTTCAGCACCTACATCACATGTGAATTATCCCTGGCTATGACTGCTGCAGAGTCTGGCTCTCTTGCCCACTATATTCATTGTTTACAGGGAGTCCTTCTTTCTATGAAATAAGCACATATTTCCCCTTCTACTTTTTATTTGTATTATAAATCTAATTATAACAATTGCTAAAAGAAAGAGGGCACTATTTTAACTTACCTAAGGCCAGGTTTACTAGATGAAGGTTTAAGAAAATGGTAATGTTTAATTATTTATAAGGATTATTATTCACAAATAAAAATGAATGAAAAATAAAATATGCTACGTTGAGATAGGATTATAGAGCTCATAACAGTGTCACTGTGGTTTAGGAACAAGTGCCTACTCTGGACTTTCTCGGGGGAGAGAATGTATTTGTGAATTAACTGTTCCATTGTCTAATTTCTTGGCAACAACAAACTTCATTATTATTGCCTCAAAATTGTTTGGAGAGCTTCCTCGCATGGCATACAGAGGAAAGCCTCAGTAGGAACACCTGGGCTTCTGAGCTTAGTTCCTTTCAGAAATTCCCCTGGACCCTCTTGCTCTGTCTACTGAGAGTTGTTACTGTGGTGCCTGCATCTGCTTCAGATCCCATTAGTTAGAGATTATTTAATTGTCCTGCATGCTGGGAGTGTTTATTTATTCACCGTCAGACACCTGCACCTCTTTGAAGCTGTCCTTTTTATTCTGTTACAAATAGAAAAAAAGGACATTACAGTGAGGGTGAAAGACAAATCTGTCCAGTGAAAATGTTTAGCTATCACAGCAGACGACACGTTGTATTAATTTCACAGATCACTGCAAACACTAGCCCATTAACAAACTAATTAAGAAGGAGGAAAGCAGGGTGATCAGGGACAGTGAATACTGTTTATCAGCAGGCAGAAGCAGTCCATGGAACTTGAACTGTTGATCTCCTCAGTTTTGCCTCACTGTAACCATGTCCGACCTGTCAGGTTTGTGCTTCCTCCTTTCTCCATGTCACAGGAAATAAAACAGGATCTGTGATTACAGATGATGGGATAATTTCATATTTCAGGCTAGTTTTTTTTTTGTGTGTGTGTGTGTTGAAAATTGAAGAGAATGTACAGAAAAAGAATATTTATGTTCTAACTTTTGCTCTCAATCCTTATATATCTCATTGTTTCCCTGTGTGTTTGGCAAGGGTGAAATGTGACCTCTTTGTACGTTTTCATCCTGAAGACACTTTTTTAAAAAAATTTTTTTGGTTTTGGTTTTTTTGAGACAGGGTTTATCTGTGTAGTTTTGGTGCCTGTCCTGGATCTTGCTCTGTAGACCAGGCTGACCTCGAACTTAGAGATCCGCCTGGCTCTGCCTCCCAAGTGCTGGGATTAAAGGTTTGTGCCATCACTACCTGGCTTGAAGACACATTTTTAAAGAAATAATTTAGAAGGTCATTGAAAAGGCAAAGTCATGCACAATACAATATGTAAAGAAATGAGAGATGCTTAGGAAAAGTGCCACATTAAAAAGAAATATTGAGGTTAGGTTTTTAACTTTATTTTTAATACATAGCTCCTGAATTTATATATTTCTTTGTTCTGTAATTGTAACCCAGTGAGGAGGCAGAAGAAATAATCCAAGGGAAGAAACGTAGGTGCTTGACTCCTACTTTCAACAGAACTGTAATTTGGACCTCACATAAAACGACATATTTATTTTTTACAACTCTGAAAGGAAAATGCATTTTCTATGAGAATAATTTATAAAACATAGTTAAAGAATGAATCAAATAATCAAGATTCTATTTCAGGCAACCTGATTCTTATGAATTTAATTTAATCTCTGCCAAGCAAAATAAGAACAGCCTTTGTAGAAAGAAAGAAAGAAAGAAAGAAAGAAAGAAAGAAAGAAAGAAAGAAAGAAAGAAAGAAAGAAGAAAGAAAGAAATTGGGGAATGTATTCAGGGTCCACTCATCATAATATCATCACAGTAATTTGAATAAGAATATTTTAATATAATTACCATTTTGAAATTTATTTAGAACAAAATACCAGAATGTTGTAGGATATTTGAGTATACTGAGTGAAGACGTGTTTCTGTTCTTCTTTGCCTATCTAAGACACCTTCTGATTGGTTTAATGAAGAGCTAAACATCCAATAGCTAGGCAGGAGATGACAGGTGGGACTTCTGGGCAGAGCAGGAACCCTGGGAAAGAACCTGGCATGGGAGACTCACTAGATGTGGAAGAATTTGGTCACAAGGTACTGTGGAGAGATAAAAAGCCACATGCAGAATGTAGATGGACATTAACTTAATTTTTAAGTTTTAAGAGCTAGTTGGGAAAAAGCCTAAGCTAAGACCAAGCTTTTATACTTAATAATATGACTCTATGTCATTATTCAGGAGCTGGTGGTCCAAAGAGAGTCCAGCTATATTTTGGCATCCAACATGGAGGCCTGGATATCCAAGCATAGGGCCTGAGAAAACCCAGAAATGTTCTAGAAAAGGAGCTAGACATGGCTTCCTAGCAACTGCAGTCTCTCAGAAAGTCCCAGTGCTCATGGTATACACAGACATAGTTCCTTTAAGAGATCTCCTATGCAGTGAAGCACTTGATAGGGCCTATGAAAAAGCTGGCTCACCTGGCATGAGGGATCTGGATGGCTGCAGATGTGCAGAAAGCCAGGTCCAGAACAAGCAAACCTCTGAACAGGTACAGTATGCTTAAAAATGTGCTTAGGTGCTGAAGAAAGAAAAGAAAATGGGTATAGACAGTTATAGAAAAAATAGTTTAAAAATAATGAAGTCTTTAAAGAGAGAGTAAAGTAATATAAAAAGAATAATCCATGTATGGATGAGAAATATTATAACATAGGATATGTAGTCAATATATAGTGCTTTACTAACTTTAATTGTTTTAAATGCTAATGAACAAAAAAAGTGACAGCTGCTGAGAGACATTGGACTGTGAAAAAAAAAAAACAGCTGAATTAAACCAGCCTATACATTTAATGCTGTCTTAACTTCACAAAATGTGTTACAATGAAGGAGAGGTTATGCCTTTATTTCCACAGGAAACAAAAAGCTATGGATTCCTTCAAAATTAGTACATTTTGACCAGGAGAGACTTCCTGAAAATCTTGGCTACAGACATGAAAAAAGAAACCAAGAAAACAGGTAACATATATTCTGATCTCTTTACATGGGAACAGCTCTGAGACTGGATGACATATAAATTTTGTTGGCTACACAGTCCTCATGACTTATTATTGCATACCATCCTTTCATATGGCATGCGTGGAGATTTATATTACACTTTGATTATGTAGTCCAAACAGACTTGAAAAGTTGACAGATGTTTTTTACTTGCTCAAACATAGAGCAGAAAATCATCTTTAGCTGTGTACACCACACACTATATACTTGTGTTAATGCAGCTATGTATTTAAAAATTTGTGTGTTTTCAGGAAAAAAGGACCAGTCACTAATAAAGACAAGTGTTCTGGTGATCTAACCTCTCAGAATACCTCTGTTGCAGTTTCTTCAAAAATTTTCATCCGGAACAACTTCAAAGTGTCTAGCTAAGATGGTCCAGTCTCACAGACTACTCCAGCCACGACTTCTTTTAAGCCCTGCACTTTCCAATCCCAAAGAGATTGAACAACAAATGATACAGCTAGCTCTCCCAGGACTTGACCATTATCCCTCAGAAGGGATTTCTGAGGATCTCCTAAAGGTGCTATCACCCCCAGACAACAGGAAGCAATTTAAAGAACATGACATCCACATTCCCAAGAGATGGGGTGGGTGGTTTTGGTTGTTCAGTCTGGATGTCTGGATGTTGTTAGGGATGTTATGGAAGTTTGTCATTGTTTAGGAAAGTTAGCTACAAGTTGCTATTGATCATGGTCAGGGAGGAAGGCAAGGAAGGAGGTTAGATTAAGGGATTTCTTTCTTTCTTTTTCTTTCCTCTATCCTTTTTTTGTCTTCTACCTAGTGTTGAAAAAAATATGAGGTTGGGGGATGACAAAAAACAAAAGGGGGATATAGAAATGATAGGATAAAAGGATAGATTATTGAATCTACTAAAAAGCAACTAGTACTTTCAAATATTTTGCATTGGTATAGATTTGTGTATATTGATACAAATTAAAGGTTATTTTTGTTATAACATTCTCTCTCTATATGTTTATACTCTTATTTAAGATATTGTACCTATGCAGCTCATTTAAAAATGTAATATTACATCCTAGTTCTTGAGAGTTATTATTACAAACTGTTTAGGATAATTAAGAAATGCATTTTTCTTAATTAAGAAATTGAGAGCCGGGTGTGGTGGCGCACGCCTTTAATCCCAGCACTCGGGAGGCAGAGCAGCGGATCTGTGAGTTCGAGGCAGCTGTACAAGTGAGCTCCAGGAAAGGCGCAAAGCTACACAGAGAAACCCTGTCTCGAAAAAACCAAAAAAAAAAAAAAAGAAATTGAAAATTGTTATAGCTATCCATCTATAACAATCAAACTTGTAGTCATGTTAGGTATGTTTTAAAGGTTAAACAGATATATTTTAGATTGATAGATGGTCTTCAAACACTTCAGAGATCTATAGACTATGACACCTAAAATGTTTTAATTACATAAGACTTCTCATGACAGTGAGACACATTTGCTCCTGGCAGCATCAATCTACCAGGATTGATGGGCATTGAAGATCCTCCATATGGAATTTTCTTTAAATGTGGCAAAGCTAGACACTGGGCAAGAAACATCCCTTGCCTCAACTGCTGACAGTATACTTTCAAAATTGGACAACCAAGACACAAAGGAAGTCAACTGCTGAACTATGCCAAGTCAAAGTAGACCAGTCCCTCAAAATTCCTGCTTCACAGAAAAGTATGTGGAAAGTCTTGGCCTATAGACTAAGGATGGACACCTCATCATTGCAGAGGAAAGTTGGGTGACTATCCAGGCAGCCAGTTGTCTCTGTTATTTCTATAGTTTTGGAATGTGTTTGCTCTGCTCTTCCTTTTTACTCAGGTTATATTTTATCCTTCTCAGGTCTTTGAAGGGTTTGAACAGATAGAGTTTTACAGTGTTCTTTGTTACCAATTTTATAAAAAGAAACTTAAAAAAGATATGTAAAGTTTATAAGGTTGAGAAACAGAAGCTTAAGTTGTTCATCTGAGAAAATGTTTTAAGGTCTAAAGAAATATTTTTATACAAGTATCAAATACAAGTTATGGCAGAAAGTGATTTAGGTACAAAACCTTGGACTTACCAAAATAGGATAGAGTATTTTCTCCAAAGTTGCCAAATGCAAATGGACTAGATATTGTGAATGTAATCCTTACCTGATAATTATTCTTATTGTATATAGTTTTAGTGTGTCAGAGTTAAAATGTTTCCTTTTTATTTAGACAAAAAGAGGGAAATGTTGCAGGATATTTGAACATACTATGTGAATGTGTCTGTCCTTCCTTGTCACCTAAGGCAACTTCTGGTTAGTTTAATAAAGAGCTGAGTGGCAAATAGCTAATAGCTAGGCAGGAGAGGATGGGTGGGACTTCTAGGCAGAGATAGGGACCCTGGGAAGGAATCTAGCATGAGAGACTCTCCAGCCAGGTGTGGAGGTATTTGAATGCAAGGTCCTGAAGAAAGATAAGGAGCCATGTGGCAGAATGTAGATTAATATAAATGGTTTAATTTAAGTTTTAAGAGCTAGTTGGGAACAAGCTTAATCTAAGGCTAAGCTTTTATCCTTGATAATAAGTCTCCATGCCATTATTCAGGAGCTGGTCATTCAAAGAAAGTCCAACTATACCAAAGCTAGAGAACAGTGTATTAGGAAGACAGTTTCCATCACACCAAACCTACAGAACACACCTCAGCAGAGAGATTGTGTCTCCTAGATGCTATGGGTAGGAACTAAAACAACCACACAGACAACAAAGGAATGGCACACACTGCAGGGCTTTAAGGCTGACAGGAAATGAAGAAACAACAGACACACATACAGAAAAGCTGGGATCTGGTGGGCCATGAGCTCTGATGGAGGTGAAAGAGCAGCCTGGAATCTCAGCATGTATATTACATGAAGTTAAAAGAGGAGATGGGTTTAATAAATACAGCTGAACAAAGAGGTGTGTCATCTCATCTCTGTAGTCTTTTAGGACAACAGTCTCAGGATGCAGTCAGTAGGAAGAGTTGGTATTTTGTGCACATTCTATCAGCCTCTATACTTGTATCACTGGGAGATCATGCCATTTTACTTAGCCTGACTGGGGGAAGGCTTTCCCATTTCCATGGGTCTGAGAATCTGATGTCCTTGACATGACATGCTCAGGCCAACAATAGACATTTACTCAGGATCTCATGCACTCTCCTATTGGTTATGAGCAGCATTCATCAGGAGGGATGAACATTAGAAAAATCTGACTGGGTTTGCATACCATGGCAATTTTTGAAGATCGTATGTCAAGAAGCCTAGTAAAGGCTCCCAGTCCTGTCCTGTCTTTTGACTTTGCAACACCATGTTATTGATCACACTTGCAAACCATACAATTGAGTTACAAAACAAAATCACAAATATAAAATAATGTTTTAATTAAGTTTATAATTTGTGTTGGGTCATGTTCATTGCAATATTGGGGTAAATGGATGCTGCTGGCTGCCAGGAGGAGTCAGTTTTAATGTTCTTCTGATTCTCAATGGTCCTGGAAGATTTTAATGTTTTGCTAAGTTGTAGGCAGATGCTTTGCAAGACATAGCAACTGTGCCATAAAACCAAGTAAAAGAATGGTTAATTTATGACTAAGCAATAATGAATTGATACTTGCTAGAAAAAAATCCTGAATATTTATAAACTCAAATTTTGTAAATTGTGTAACTCATGTATGTTACTTCAAATAGAAGAATACTATAAAATTAATGACATTTAACAATATTTAGGATTTCCCTAATGCCTAGGGAGTATGTGGGTACCTTTATACTAATGCTTGTACATATGTCATGTATCATTTTAGACAAATGTGTGTATGTGACATAAGTACATACCATGTACTTTCTTTTGGACAGTGGGGTGAGAGAAACATCTCTGCCATTTCAGAGTGTGGAATATAGTCAGTGAATGCAATCCTCATAAAAATATCTCCTTTCAAACCTTTAAACATGATCTCTGGGAATGACTTGGGGTTAAGATGATGTACTCTCTTTGAAGAGGATGCAGATTTGATAACCACACCTGTGCCTGACTGCTCACAGTAGTCTACAACTCCAGCTCTAGGGAATATAACATCATCTTTTGGTTTCAACAGGTATCTGTCTTCTTAAGTGCACACACCCACACACATATATGTGGCCGTAACAGATGCTTTCTGTGGTCTTCAGATTGGAAGATATTTCTTTTTTTTTATTTATTCTGTTTATGCTTCAGTGGTGTTTAGATTTTTTCATCTCCTGTCTTGTTTTCTAGGTGTTCAGAAGTGGAATTACAGGAGTGAGCCATTTTTGTGAGTAAATATGTAGAATGTGGACTTTTGCTCTAATTTTGGCACCACTGAAATTAATCCAGACGGGTAACAAAAGCTTGTTTTTAAAATGTATATTCTTCTTTATTGTTGTTTTCTAGGACTTTAATTTTCCCAATAATAGCCATGAGACTCTTCTTTGGGGAAATGAGTTATTTCACAAAACAGAAATCAAAAGAATGAGAAATGGTGAGTTTCTGTCTTATAACTAATGAGTTAGTCTTCAATAGGATGAGATGGTCTTTATGATTAGAAATCCTTTCAGAATTTGTCTCATTCTGGAAGATATTATCAATCATTTCTGTATTTGGAAAACAGCCCTATAAGAAAAGCAGCCATAGTAATGTGTCTGAGAATGAGAGAGGATCATGTTTATAATGTTTTCATCCATATCCATGAAAGAGATGGCAGAGTAAGAACAGGTTGATAGTCCAAAGATTTTCTACTCACCTGAGTCCATCTTCTTCTAGAGAGATGTTTACATTTTTGAACTAAGGCTGATTTGTGCGGTTCATTGTTGTTTTTTCTAGCACACATTCAATGACCCTGGGATTGAGTGAAATAATAACAAATTTTCCAAATAAACTAATAATGTAAACTAGCCATGTGTGCTTTGAGGCTATAGAACAAGGCTTGGGCCCTGGAAAGTGACATTTATAAAAGAAGTTTCACTATCTGTGTGATGATATACAACAAAATTCACAAAGTAGTACAAATAAAATTTGACATAGAAATTTAAAGAATATGTTTTTGTTTCTTTTTTTTCAGGATCAGAATTTTTCTTTGATGTTCAGTATTGCCTTTAATAGATGAAAATCAACTTTTCTCAATAGATAGTACCAATCCTTTAAAAATTCATATTGTCAAGTGTTCAGGGAAAAAAGGAAGAGGTAATATCATTAAAAAATGAATGAATTACCTGCTTACTCAAATGGTGACGGGCAGTTGTCAATCAAATTCAGATTCCTTCCTACAAGGGTTATCATGCTTTTTCTCTAACATCTTATTGATATTTGAAAACTGGACACTGAACAAGATTCTCAAGTGTTCTACCTCTGCTCTACAGCTCTAACCTTCAGGTCACAGGTGTTTCCATCGTAGTATCATGACCTCTAAAGTCTGCAACATTTTTTAGTAACTGTAATTATTAATCCTTTTAAGGTAAATGAAAATAATTGGTTAGTCACAAAATTACATGAACTTACTCACTGTCATATAAAGAATATCTGTTAATACATTTAAGCATTTTCAGTGCCTGTATAATATCTTACATAATTCAAATAATTATTTGTGAAGAGAAAAGAGTCTTCTTATCAACAGACCTACTATGGTTAAAAAAAAAAGCTCCATGTAAGGATACTTCAGCATTATTCTATATCATTTCTCATCTATTTTAAAAGTAAGTAATTTATTTTTCAATAAAAATGAGGATTCTTAATGGTCAATGATTTATGATTCCAGTCAGTTCATTTAGTTTTGCTTAAATAATTCTTGGGCTACATCATAAAATATTTCTTTATATGACCAGTAAGCATTTCTGATTAAAAACTCAAGCAAGACATTGAATTATATAAAAATATTCTGTTTATTTGAGAATATTATCTTTTCTAAATAATCATTCATTTTATGATTTAGAATTTTTTCTTCAAATTCATGTCATGTCAATATGGAAATAATTCTTGTATTTGGAAATCTTAGTTTTAGAGAATGATCAGGAGCATCAGTGAAGAGATTCTAACTTGATATTTTAATTAAGGCATGACAGCAACTTGGTTCTGACTATTAAATTCATGCTCTGCTGACTTGATGAAAAAGCAAATGTTATAATTAAAATTGAAAGGTTTTCCTGAAAGGGATCCAACATAAATAGCCATTTGAAGGAATTGAGTGTTTCAAACAATGACATAGGTATTGATATCAGACCATTCCTACTAAGTAAAAAAATGTAGGATGCCAGGGCGATTTTCTCTAGATTGCAAGAGACACTGTACTCATCATTGCAAGAGTTCTCATCTCATCCAACATGAAACGTGATATTTTCAAATAAAAGTTGCTATTCTTACATGCAGCTTTTTCCTTGGCTTGAATTTGGGGCATATAATGAGGTTTCACCTTTTTTTTTTCTCTTTCCATTCTGAATTTGATGTTTGTTTATTGCAGTTTAACATCAATTGTTTCCAACAAAAGTCTTAAAGCATACTTATTTTCTAGTTGAGCCATTAACTGTCTACAGATGTTTAGTGGGTAGCTCACTGCAGACACAGAGATCTAAAACAGTATACATTTGTTGTTTAGGAAATGCACACTAGAGACTAGGTTAATGGCTCAGTGAGCAAAGTGCTTGCTACACAAGCGTGAGGACCTGAATTCAGATCCCCAGCACCCACTTACATAAAGACTGGTCCAGTAACAAGTGCCTGTGCTCAGGAGGCAGAGACAGGAGTATCCCTGGGACATACCATCCATGCAGTCTGTCAGACTGGCAAGCTCTGTCCCTTACAGTTTCTGTTCCTGGGTTAAAACATCACCATCAAAAGCAGCTTGGATTGGATAGCACTCTGCCAAGTGAACTATATCCCAAGTGCTCAGTCTTTGTTTTCAGTGGTGTTATTGTCATGGTGATGTATTAGATGCACGAATGTCTTTCTGTCCTACTAATCCAGCTACTCAGGGTCTCCTAGCTAGTGTGTGAAAGGAGGAGAGTCTCACGATTTGGATTGACATCTGTGTTCATAAGCTATCCATTGCTGTAACGAGAAATTGTGAAGGATTTATGTTGTAAAGTCAGAGTGTATGAGAAGGTCTTTCAGCAAGAAGGTAAGCCAGTAACTTCAGAATGCATCCATTCCTCTACGAATTGATGGATCACCTTTGTCAGGTACAAAGGATCTGATAAATCTCTCTTGATGGCGGGGGGAGGACTGGAAATGGTCTCAGGAAGAGCTGCATGTTGGAGACTCAGTGTTAGTCTCCTTTGTTAATTAATCAGTGTAAGAAGCTGCATCTTAATTATTTGGAGAGAGGGATTCAATGTAATTAAGCTTTGTGTAGCCTTCAACATCTGTACCATGTGTACTCTGTTATTGAACTTATTGTATAGGTAACTAGAAGAGAAGACTAAAGTCTTAACTAGCCTGTTAAACTGCTTACTACCAACTGTGCAACAGTATACCTTATTTCAGCCAATGATTGCTTCACTTGCCTCAATGCTCTACCCATAGAAATAATTTCCACACTCTGTCCCTTACACTGTTGCAGAAGAGCACTTAGATTTACTCACATATTTAAATGATCTACTTGCCAGCCGCTTCTTGCAGCTGTCAATAAGTAATATTTCCATTAACCTTCAAGTGTCAATGGAAGCATAGGTATTTATGCAATAGCAGTATGTGGAATGGGGGCTGGATTGCCTCGTGGATACATTGCAGAAGAACTATTTCTGTTAGTGTCCCTGAGAATAAATGTGGTTGGAAGAAAGCACATTCATGTTCATATTTGGTAAACAATAGTTGGAAATACTTATAATACCATTAGATTTGGTCTCTACCTTGGATTTTACATTTTCAATAATATATCTCCACTATATAACTACCAGTGGCATTATACAAAGATCAATTCTACTTGCTTGAAGGTAATGCCAGTATGTACCTATCATGGTAAATAGCATGGCTTTAGAAATTTTGGCTCTAGCCTGCTAGTTCAATATTAAGTACTTTCATTCATACCCAATCGTTCTAATAAAATATGGCAAGACATTTGAGAGCTATTTAGACCTCTGTGTAGATAAATGTCCAGACCACTCACATAAGTACAGAGGATTTTTGCGCCTGGTGACATTCAGTAAAAATATATTCCATTGCTTTTGACATGCATTTCAGACTAAAGCTCAGCCTAGAGCTTAGACTTCAGCAGACCTTGAGCCCCATGAGAGTGACTTCATTTCACACAGCTTTTCTGCATCTTATCCATCCCAGATTAAGGTTCCCCTGACACAGGAGCTGCCTTGCTCAAGGCAAGTGTCAATATAGGCTTTTGGCTGAATGAGAGAAAGAAGTCTCAGCAGGCAGGCTGTTTTGAGCATGTAATCAGATGCCCATTTTGTGAGGAGACTTTGCTATTGGTCTACTGCTACACATATTTCTGTCAGATTTCAAAATTTCACAGACTCAGACTTTCACATTGCAGTGCCTATTTGGTATTGTGACTAAAAATAGCTTGATTAATGATGAAATGAAGAATGCAATACAAATGGAGTCAAGAATAGAGATGCAAGGTAGATAAATAATATTGCATAGAACTTAGGGCCCTTGTGACCAAGTCTTAGGACAGCAAAGATGTATCAGATATAACTATGAATTATAAAACCAATTCAGCGACTTGATTTGTGATTCAGATATCAGTCTAGACCCATATTATTGGTGTTCACACTTGCCAGCAAACATGGTGTAGAAAATCACTAGTTAAGATTTTTATTTAGGAAAAAGGGAGGAAATACAGTCCATGTCTTGGGAAATAGTAAAAAGATATAGTGGCAAAATTAAGTATTTGAACACACATATTTTGTGTTTATACATTAATTATAATAAGACACATAAAGAGCTTTATCATCTTGTCAACAAAAGGATAATCATTTCTAATATATCATTGAAGAACATACAAACAGAAGTCCTCAATAAAATACTAACTACAATTCAATAGTATATCAGTAGAATTATACACCATGTCCAAGGAGATTTGCACCTGAAATATAATATCATATATCACTATGATAGAATAAAAGATAATACCATATTATATACTCAATAGATGCAGAAATTGGTCAGGTTTGGCATCTATTTATAATAAAAATTCTAAGAAAAGCACAAGCAACAATTTGAATTTAGACTTCAGGGCATATGATATCACACATGCATTGGAAGATTACTAGTTGTGAACACCAAGTGTTCAAATCTGTTCATATCAACTGTGAAATGTTAGGCATGACATTCGACTCTGTGACTTTTAATTTTTCCCCATAAATAAATTAGTAGAAGTTTGGGTCATATACTTTATCACCCTTTTCTATACTTTATCATCTCAAAAGTAAACAAAAAATGATAAGTTTATTATCTATTTGTTATTTCAGACTGAAGTAACTATCATATGCAAACTGGTAAGGCCAGAGTTTCTGGTGGGTGCTCTTTGGCATATGGAGACTATCAATTTTTTAAAACTTCTGCTCATTGGGCGGTGGTGGTGCACGCCTTTAATCCCAGCACTTGGGAGGCAGAGTCAGGCAGATCTCTGTGAGTTCGAGGCCAGCCTGGGCTACCAAGTAAGTTCCAGGAAAGGCGCAAAGCTACACAGAGAAACCCTGTCTCGGAAAAAAAAAAAAAAAAAAAAAAAAGAAAAAAAGAACTGACTTGTACTATAATCATCTCTTATTCCATTTAAGTCATGTCAGTTGGAAGAAAGAAAAATAAAATAATTAGAGGAACACTATAACCACTGACATATTTGCTCTCTGCTTATCTGTTAAGCTCTGTTATAGTTGGGTTTAGGACCAGAATTAGAAATAATGTGTTTTCCTAAGTGTTGAATTCATTAACAAAATTTAAACTCAATGTAGTAATAAAGCCATATAACACAGAACTGAAGAAATAATAGTAAACAAGTATGTGCAATAATTTTTTTCAAAAACTTATCATTCATGTCCCTAATAATCCTACAAACTAACATTGTCAATGGTCCTTTGCAACAGAAGAATGTAGAAAAGCAATTTGTAATTGACCCTGGTATTTGTTACAAACTCAATGCATTGCTGCATTAAGATGACTGTCCATCAGATAGCATATGTTTATATATTTTGAGTATTAATTATATAAATTGCTGGACTGGGTGAAAAAGTATAAAGAATGACTCCAAGTAGCTCTATGTACCGCAGTGGAACTAGATTTGACTCTCAGTACTAAAATCAGGGGATGGGGTTGGGGGGCAGTGGCCCCATGATTTATGGGTTGAAAATGTATCATATCACCATTATATAAGAATTTTGACTTCTGCAATTTGGAATTTGGAATACTGGGCTACGCTTAAAATATTCTGGAACCTTGGCTTTTTATATTAAGGATATTCTTTGACTATGCCTCAGTAATGCTTATTTATGGTAAATAGCAAGAACTGAACAAATTGTTAAGTAATTTCATTCAACTAAAGCAAAGAAATCCCTAAAAAAGACTATTGTTTCTTTCTTTATTTCTTTTGTATGGTGTTGCTGGAGATTGAACCCAGAGATTTCACATGCTAGGCAAGTGCTCTACCACTGACCTGCATCCACTGATTTTTTTTTTTTTAATTTAAAGCCACCTTGTCTTTAATCCCTAGCCATAAACGAACTAAAGAAAACAGCAGTTTGAATGTTTTCTTCATTTCCTCCTGCACTGCTCATGCTAGTTAAATAGGAGGTGTATAGTATAGTGTTATGTTCTTATAAGAAACATTGGTTCATTTATGTTTCTTTTTCCTAATAAAGAAACAGAATCACATCTTTTGTCAGAAATGGACCATAAGAGTTCTGTTTGATAAGATATGTGGCATGGTGGTTATGACTATGGAGATAATTTCCTCCTACAACAGATATCACAACATTAAGATTCTAATCCATAATGCCTGCTTATTTGTCTGTTTTCCTACAAAGACATTTGAATTAAATATCATGGATCATTTGACTGGAAGGATAACATTCAATGCAATAACAGGCTGCAATGAGAGGACTACTTTATTAATAGTTTGGTGATTTTTTTCCCACCATCAATACATATTTATTTCAAAATAAATCCCTTTGAATCTGTTGCTTGATTGTATAATTAAAATTGTTTTCCTGATTTAAACAACCACAGGTTTTCAGATTTAAAGTGTAAAAGTCACAAAACACAGTATTCACTGTACTTCAGTTTGTACATTGTATTTCCTTTTCAGAGATAGCTTACAAAAAGTGATCAATGATTTTAACACATGCTTTGCACAAACTTAAGCAATTTAACCTATTCTGACTCAAGATGATATAGAGCTGAATAATGAAACACAGATAGGATTGTAAAAGCTAGTGTATATTGTGTGTTTTCTATTTGTTAAACATTATTTTTCATCTTTAACATCCTCAGGAGCCCTAATATGTAGTTGAAGTTATTTTGTTTCCTTTAATAGAAGCATGTATGACAGTTTGTGGTGCTGGCCAAGTCACAAATTATACCACAGTGACAGAGTAGGGAACAGAGCAGGCCCTAGAGTGCACCGAAGAATGCACTCTACTCTAGAAAGTGGGACTTGCTATTTGCAAAGCAATTTTGAAAATCATTTGTAAAAGCACTTATCTGAGTAGAGCTCCTATCCTGAGGTATTCAACATCACTTCATCACATTTTCAAGTGAAGACTGAGTACTAAGGGGATTATGGGAACTTTTAAGCATGCATTGTTGGAACTGAGAAGTTAATTTTTTTTAAAACTTAACTGTGTCTTTCAAATGAGCATAGATATGCATGGGATTCTATTTATGGAGTCTCAACTAACTCTTACAAAGAGCTGCAGCCTGGGGAATTCAGAGAAGCAAAAATCATCTATAAGGACATCAGGAGGTTTGGGGACAGAGGAAATGAAATCTTCACACACTAAAGTGCTGCAGTCATGATGTGAAGAGACCTTTAGCCTAAGAGACATGTTTATTGAAATCAATAAAGTGACCAAGGAAATTTATGACCAGAGAAGCTGATATGAAGAACAGAGAAGGGACTCCTGGTGTGAAAAAAGAAGGGGAAGAAATGATAAGACTGATACAGCCATGCTGGAATATTGTCTTAATGTTTGAGGGAGAATTCACGAAGCCTGGCATGAGGATATGAGAGTAGAATGAATTGTAAGTGTACTCTGTTTTTTCTTTAATTT
Organism: Peromyscus leucopus; assembly: GCF_004664715.2. NCBI lineage: Eukaryota > Metazoa > Chordata > Mammalia > Rodentia > Cricetidae > Peromyscus > Peromyscus leucopus. The sequence goes on along the minus strand of NW_023505698.1, from coordinate 46,646 downwards.
AATTTTTAATATATATTTTTGTCAGTTTCTTACTTGAACACAATGTAGAGTCATTATATTCTTGTCTCCATTGCATCTTTTTCGTCCCTCTTCAAGTTCCATTGATAACCTTCTATTAACCAGCTAGTTAGTCCTCTCCTATTTCATGTGGATTGGGGTGTGTGTGTGTGTGTGTGTGTGTGTGTGTGTGTGTGTGAGCACGTGTGAGTGTTTGTGTGAATCACGTATTTAGTTATGGTTCAGCTAGCTTTGTTCCATTAATACTAACTGGTTTATTTGAGAAAAAACTTAGTTTCTTTACCGTGAGAGGGAACATAAAAAAAGCTCCAGTCATTCTTAATCAGTATCCTGTTTTTCCAGATCTGTGGATTGAACCCAGGCCAGACTCCACTAGGGCAACTCCTTTTCCACTGAACTCCAGATCAAATACCTTAAAATTTGGGGGCATTCCTTTATACTCTTCATAACATTAACACCTCATTAAAAAGGCTCATTTAAGTATCATAAAGGAAACTCAGACATGTAGAGCTTATGTGCATGAAGCGTATTTATCTTATTATTATACATAGCATAGCTGAAACAGGAGGCTTAGTTCACCTGCAGAAGGAGGTCAAAGGATACCCCCTTTGAGCTGATTTTTGAAGGGCAAAGTCCATTATCTAAGGTTTTGTGCAGCAAGATGACCAAATGCCACCATTTGGGTAAATGATGTCTGTGTCACAAATTCTCCGTTTAGCCTTTTCTCTATTTTCAGTGAAAGACAATGCAGCAGAGAGGTAAAAACAAGTAGGGAAATAAATCCACTTCTCTGTGCCATCAAGTTCCCTTTTGCTATTTTTTTTCTCTGAATGAATAACAAAAGAACTATTGTATTTGTAGTTCCACTGCCAACCCTGGGATCCAAAGCAAAGCCAGCTCAGCTGTCTTTGCGTGACAACAGGCTTCAGACACAGGTGTTGTCAAAACCAGTGGTGATGGAAGTTTCCCTCAAAACGTCTCAACATGTGTTTGATGATGCAGGGTGATTCTAGGGGCAGAAGTCAGAGCTGTAAAGGGATGTGATATTCCTGTTTCCTGTATTCTAACAGAACTTCACTCACAGAAATAGGAAGAAAGTCAGATTTGGGGAGCAGACCAGTTTGGTTGGCTTAGTACAGAGAACCCTCTGTTTCTAATGTTCTGTGCCCTCACTGGGATCATTCTCTAGTGTTTCAGTGGTCCTGATGAAATTGCTCACACAATGTGTTTTTTACTTACATGCATCTATATTTTTGCTCAGATTGCATGCTCCATGAAAAACACTTGTATCATTCATGTCCTTTATTGCTGTGATTGTGCCCAGTGCATAGTACCTCCAGGAGACTTCATTATCTACTCTTTTTATTTTGTTATATATTTTTTTGTACATCACCACCCACATTCACACATGGGGACAAAGGGATAACATCTTAAAGTCTGGTTTAGTGACTGTATACTTGATTCTTAGGCCCTCTTTCATTCCTATAACCTAGAGAGGAAAACCCTCTGCTCATCTCATTAACCCAAGAGAGATGAAATCAATATAGAGCAGATAAAGATCAAATCTGTGACATTTTAACAGCTACAATATTATTGTTTGAGAATTTTATGCATATAATGCTTTGATCAAACCCACCCACCATTTACATCTAATTTCTCCTCTATTTTCCTATGATTTTTCTCTCCTAATTTCATGTACTCATTTTTTTTTTTTTCAGAGCTGAGGACCAAACCTAGTGCTAGGCAAGCACTGTACCACTGAGCTGAATCCCAACCCTGCATATACTCATATTTAAATCCTCTAAATTCACTTTATGCTGCCAATTTGTGCATGGGTATAGAGACAACCACTGGAGGTCTTTCAGAGGAATGCATCCCCGAAGAAAACTGACTTTCCGTCTTCTAGGAGCCATTGATTGTCAATAGTGCCTCAGATGGGAGCAGAATTTCATGAGCCCCTTCTCAACAATACTGTAGTCAAATTTTTCTCTGATCCCACCTGGCCCCACGGTCCCAAGGCTGCTTATAAAATAATCACTCAGAGGCTTAATGTTATTTACAAACTGTATGGCCTATGGCAGTTCTCTTGCTAGCTAGCTCTTATGTCTTAAATTAACCCATTTCTATTCATCTATGTTTTGCCATGTGTTCTGTGGTTTTGTCAGTCTGCTGGCATGTTGCTTCTTGGGCAGCAGGCTGGAGACTCTCCAGACTCTGCCTTTTTCTTTCCCGTCTCTCTCCTTGGATTTCCTGGCTACCTCTAAGCTGTCTTGCCATAGGCCAAAACAGCTTATTTATTAACCAATAGGAACAACATATATTCACGGTGTACAGAAAGATAGCCCCCAGCAATTTGTCTGGCTTAATCTTTAACAGAAGTTGTACATGCAAAGACTGTGGCTGAATTCATGTGTGCAAAGGCCTTGTCACGGCCAGAAAAAAAAAAAAAAAAAACTATTTCACCAACTGATATCTGTGGTTGATATATTGTGCACCCCAGTAAACTTATCTGGGGGTCAGAAAACAGAACAGCCACTATATTAAACATAGGTTTAGGCAGTGGTAGCATATGCCTTTAATCCTAGCATTCTGGAGGCAGAGATCCATCCAGGTCTCTGTGAGTTCAAAGCCACACTGGAAACAGCCAGTCATGGTGACACATGCCTTTAATCCCAGAAAGTGATGGCAGGAAGCAGAAAGGTATATAAGATATGAGGGCCAAGAACTAGAGCCTTTGTTAAGCTTTTAGCTTGTTAGCAGCAGTTCAGCTGAGATCCATTCAAATGAGGATTCAGAGACCTTCAGTCTGAGGAAACAAGATCAGCTGAGGAACTGGCGAGGAGGTTGTCTGTGGCTTGTTCTATTTCTCTGATTTTTCAGCATTCACCCCAATATCAGGCTCCCGGGTTTATTTTTATTTAATAAGACCTTTTATAATTCATCTGCAGATATCTGGCTCGATCTTGAATAGATCTTGTGTATGTAAAGACAATTATTAAGTTCATGTGTGCAAAGGCCTTATCATGGCCAGAAAAAAACTATTTCACTAACTGATAATGTTTGTCAAATCTAAGCTTTGTGAGGATTTGGAGGAAAGCACCTGGCATTGCTTCTCTGTTTATTGCTGGGTTATTTGAAGTTTCAAACATCAGATTGGTTAAGATTCTGTCTCAAGCGCACTCACATTTCCTAACCCATGGAGCTTCAGAAGGACTTCATGGATGCTGTTGTCCTTCTAATTCTCCATGGGAAGTGTGCATAAGTCACCACCTATTAGATCTTGGTCCCATCCCTAGTGTCCCTTCAGTGATCTTACTGCCATGCTCCCGAGCTTCTTTCTGCAGTTTGGGAAAAATGAACCAATTCCTACTTCTAAGTCACTTACCAGAGAAAGTAGAGTGCTTTTAAGTCTTTAATTAAAGAGACTTTCCAACTATGCATACTTCTGAGAAGGATAGGTAAATTGAATACCTATTCCATCCAGTTCTGAAGAGGTGTGGTAGGAGGCATTTGACTAGACTTTCCATGGACAGTGTTGAATTACTAATTTGTGATTTTAGAGGAGGAAAAGATGAACTTCAGTGTTCCTGGACCTTGAACCAGGACTGCATTCCAGGCTGTAATTTCCCCAGGATGCCTTTGAAAGACAGCTCAAGTGTAACTATGAGATTTTTATGCTGGTTGAATTTCAACTTTTCAGGCTTCCTCTTGGAGCAGAGACTTCTGCAGTAGCAAAACAGAATGTTTTTGTTTTTATTATGGAGTTGAGCTCTTAATAATTCTGTCTTTGACATTTGCCCTGTGTCCCCTTGATGTTTTGTGTATTAATTCTTTAGTTTAAAATCTCAAATGTATTTCAGCACTTTGGAACAACATGCCTTAGTTGAGGCTGCACTTTTTTTTGTATGAAATATATCACTAATCCAGTCATTTCCATAGGCTCATTGTTTAAGTATAGAGTTTTAGAAAATGTTGTGTGGTTTGGAAAAACACAAATAGACCAACTTCATGTTTTATTCCTTTATTGTTTTCACTATCATGCTTTCCTTGTTGCAGTATCTTGTTATTTTATATAATTTTTAAATTTTTATTCTTTTATTTTCCATATAGGTTTTACTCACATCCTCTTTCTGGATTCTTCTCATTTCTTCTATATTTTACTAATAATCTGAGCGAAATGCCACATAGGAAGTAGAAAATGTCCCTATTGAGAACTCTCCTGCAGCCAGGGCTTCCTTGCAGGACATACTCTCCTCCTGCACCTTGTTAGGACTTTCTTTTTAATGCAGGGATTGAGAGCTGTGGTGGAGGAGCAACTGCTCAAGGTGCTGATGACCTGATTCATGAGATGACAGTGAAGGAGCACATGCAGCTGGAAAGGTGTGGGAACTTCTCTCTAGAGTTCAGAGAGTCCTGAGGGTTTCCACAATGAGTTTGTGAGGAAAGCAAAAGGATTTCTTTCCTCTACCAAGAAATTCGTACTGCTGAGTGATGAGAGAAATCTTTGGTGGCCAGAGGTTCATATAGAAGTGCTGGCCAGGGATCCTACAGGCTACAGAAAGCCTTTCTGAGCTCTGTGGTAACTAGTCTGGCTCTTTTGTTCTGGCAATGCTTGTGCACATGGACTTGCTCTGAATTGTGTCCTCTTGAAGGAATTGGTCCTTTGCTTCACTTCCACATTAATCTGCAAACTTTCTGACATTAGAACTTTTTTCTTAAAAATTTAGAACTATATTATTTATATGTGCTGGGTGGTTTTATGTCAGTTTGACACAAGCTACAGTCACCTGACAGGAGGGAACCTTGACTGGAAAACTTCCTTCATAAGATCAGGCTGTGGACAAGCCTTCAGAGCATTTTCTTAACTAGTGATTGATGAGGGAGGGCTCAGCGGATGCCTTCCCTGTTCTGGTGATCCTGGGTTAAGAAAGCATGCTGAGCAAGCTGTGTGAGCTAGCCAGTAAGTAGTGTTCCTCCCTGGATTCTGTATCAGCTACTGCCTCCAGGTTCCTGCCCTGTTTGAGTTCCTGCCCTGACTTCCTTCAGTGATGAGCAGAGATGTGGAAGCATAAGCCAAATAAAGCGTTTCCTCTCCTAGTTGTTGTGGTCATAGCATTTCATCACTGCAATATTAAACATAACAACAACAATATGTTTATTTTGTACTCATCTCTGTGTGCACATAAGCATGTGTGTTGTCCCATGATATGAGGGTGCAATTCACAGGACAAATGTGGTTCTTTCCATCCACCATGAGGGTCCTGGGGATTGAATTCAGGTAATCAGACTTGGCGGCAGGCACCTTTACTCAGCAAGCCATCGCACCAGGTCCAGACAATTTTTTTGTTTTTTTTTTTTTTTTGTTTTTTCGAGACAGGGTTTCTCTGTGTAGCTTTGCGCCTTTCCTGGAACTCGCTTTGGAGACCAGGCTGGCCTCAAACTCACAGAGATCTGCCTGGCTCTGCCTCCCGAGTGCTGGGATTAAAGGCATGCGCCACCACCGCCCGGCATGACAATTTTTAAACTATATTTTCTTGTAATTGGAAGACTTTCTTCTCATCTTCACTTCTTCCTCCCAGACTTTTTAGTTTATACCTTGTCTTAGATAGAGTTAATGTTGTTAGGATGGAACACTATTGCCAAAAGCAAATGGGATAGGAAAGGACTCATGTAGCTTATACTTCTACATCACTGTTCATCATCAAAGGAAGTCAGGCCAAGAACTCAAGCAGGATATGAACCTAGAGGTAGGAACTGATGCCGAGACCATGGAGAGGTGCTACTTACTGGCTTGCTCAGTTAACTTTATTATAGAACCCTGGACCATCAGTATAGGGTGGCACCACCCACAATTAGATAGGCCATTAACCATCAATCACTAATTAAGAAAATGCTTTACAGGTTTGCTTATAGCCCATCCTTATACTGAGATGTTCTCAACTGAGAACCCATCCTCTCCAGTGACTCTAGCTTGTGTTAAGTTGACATGAAACTAGCCAGTACATACGTCTGCCATGAGTGTATGGTCTCTGATTCTGGTCTGGATTATTCCAGCCCAGGACCATGTAAAGAGGACCTAGTGGAAGCTCTGTGAGTGTGGTTTTGAGGCTAAGCAATAGCAACAGGATGCAAAGATGAGCAGATGAGAAGAGGAAATGTACTATTGTTCTTGCTAATTTTATATCATTGCATTAACAAGTTGTGGAAATAAGGAGGGCTGAAAAATAAAGCAATTCTATCAGCAACATTTTTTCTTTGAATTAAGTGCAGAAACTGACCTTAAAAGTACATAATGTTAGAACCTTTTGTTTAAGAGTAAACTAAGAATTTCAGGATTATTAAACATTTGGAAAATGAGTAAAGACATATTTTCCACAGCACACCCATGGTCACATGGATGTAGATTTTTCCTGAAAGGTCAAACTTGTCAAGGTTTTTGACTGAACATTCTGTGACTTAGCACCTGAAAACATGACCTTTATACTGCATTATTAAACATAGAATATATCCCTGAAAACAAAGCTGTTATCCTGATAAATTTCAAAGTTCAGATACTTGCTGTATGCATATGGCTTCAGAACAAATAAGGTGGCTTAAGATATTTTCTATAGATCATGTGTAAAAATCCATATTTGGCCATTCAGAAGGCCAGTAAAGCTGATCAAACACACTTCTGCACCTCAGAGTTTCAGGCTTGTGTATTAAAGCAATTATTTTCTAATTACCACCAGTATGGGCTGCAGTGCTAACATGTCTGTATAACCTTTGACAATGTATTTGTTGCTTGTTTAAACCATCTGCATTTTTATACATTTTTTATTATTTTTGTTTTTTAAATGATAGTATATCATTTCTCCCTTCCTTTTCTTCTCTCCAGATTCTCCCATATACTCCCCTTTGCTCTGTTTCAAACTCAGGGCCTAGTTTTTTTTTTTTTAAATTATTGTTATTACATGTATTTATATATGCATATATATATATATATACATATAGATTCTTAAATACAACTCGTTCAGTCTGTGTAACATGACTCGTATGTGTATTTTTACAACTGACCTTTTGATATTGGATAACCAATTTTTATGCTCATCTCAGGGAAGACTATTTCTCCCATTCTCAATGTCTCTTAGCTGCCTGCTATTGATGTAACCAACCGTCTTATTAAATAAGAAACACAGAAACAATGTAAAAGAGAAAGCCTGCATTTTTAATGAGACCTATAGCTAGAAATCCTTTTGTCTAATACCTTTTCCTGGCTAAAACTGAGTGTATGGGAGTATTTTCCATGAAAAAGGGATGATTTTACTTGAGACAAATACAAAACACATTTAAAAATAATTCTAATATTAGGAATCATTGTAGATCAAAGGAATAAGACACAAGGGTCACATACTGCTGCAGGCCACAAAATATGTAATAGAGATTCAGCTGTATATGATAAAGCTATACCCAGAAAGATAAAGGAGTTCCTCTAGAGGAAGTCAAATATCAAGGAATATTTGATGTTATTTGGCTTTTAATATATTAGCTGTTTCCTACTATCAATTTATTGTGTGCCTAGACCATAATGGCAAATAGTATAAACTTCTCAGACCTACTGCTGATCTGAATAAAGTAACATCCCTACAGAGACAACTTCTGTCTCCTAGGCATAGGAGGCAGGCAAGTATATAGATGCATAGCTTTGTTTCTTGTGCAAATAAAGCTCAGATCAGCCCTTTCCTTCAGGCCTAGTGGCATTTCAGAGCTATTGACTCAGGACAATAGGGTTTTTTTGATTAACCAAGTGCCAGTGAAGACTGGGGCAGAATCCCTGACTTGGGGTGAGGAAGAGAATTGCTCAGCCCAAAGAGAAAGCAGGAGGGTGAGAATAGCATGGCCTGAGAAGAAAGCAGCAAGAAGAGTTTTTGCAGATTGTAGGTGGATTTTAATCAGGTCAGGAGAGTAAGAGAGGAAAGAAAGATGGGAGACAAAGTGACAGAGGACAAAGATGAGATCAATAACAGAAAAGTTTAGTTAGAGCTATCAGAGGACAGGAAAAGAAGGAACAGAAAGGAGCTAAGCATGAGGGCAGAAAAGAAGCTGTGTAGAGAGACAACTGAATCAGAATAATAAAGTGTATGAATTGAAGAGTTTTGTGTAATTTCCCTACATGAAATCTTACAGTATGATCTTAATCTCCTTAAAAATGATTATCAGTTATATTATTTATATTTACTTAATTTTATCCTCACATGACATATATGTAATTGTTCTCTTTCCTTTTTACATTAGTTATATGGACTATGAAAACTTCAGTGAGTTGTTAAACAGGAAATTCTTTTTGCATTTTATATTCATATATTAGAAAGGGCTTTCTAAATTTAATTTTCCACATATTAGCCCAGTCAGGTTTTCCACTCATCTTATTTACAAATAGCTGCATTTAGCTAATTTGCATTATGTATACAAAAGTGTATTCTCATCTCATTGTGCTTTAATTTAAATTTTAATTGTTTTATTATGGTGAAAGGCTATAACAATTTAGGTATTCATAACTTACTGTGCTTAAAGCATATCTCCTCTTCCAGAACAATTTGCATAATTGAAAACCATACAATTAGTACTAAGGAATTAATAAACTACTAAGGGAATAGCAGTACCTAATGAATGAATGATTTCTTACAGTGAGAAGATAATTATGTAAGAATACTTTAGCTCCAAGTCTGCCTGTTGTTTACTTGAATTCTTATGGATCCATGTGTTGGAAAGACCAATAGCATATCCAGCACTGAGCAGGACAGGTAATAGAGAAAGCAAAGCTATTAGTTTTTGATCATGCCAGTTGACATAGCTCAAACTCTAAGTCATATTTGTAGATCTTTTTAGACAATATTAATCAATAGGTGATCAATAAGAAATGTATGCGGAAACTCATTTCTCTTGTTCCAGCTGGCACGAAGTACCATCCACTCAGCCACATACTGCAGGTGGTAATGTCATTAGTCTGACATTGATCAGGTCAAGGTCACATTGATAAAACTCTTGATTCAAATAGCCACTATGGAAACAATGCCATCTTCCTCTGCATGTGTTCCCTTGTTTTTCTCAATAGCCATGTCATTTCATCCTACATTATTATTTGTTCGTGTTTTACCTGCTTGACTTTTATGGTCTTTGTGTATGATTGTGTAGATTGTGTAGATTGGAATGTACAATGTACTGTAGACGAATTTCTAAATGGCCTTATTAAATAAAAAACATAGAGCCAAATATAGGAGTGAAAGCTTTAGATCAGGGAAATAGGAAAAGCCACGAGTCAATCTTACCTCACCAACTCTGCAGCTTCCAAATATGTGACTTCCTGTCTACCCAGGCTTTATATGCCTTGCTTTTTTGCCCTCTCATTGGCTCTCTTAGCCCAGCTACCTCACTTCCTCTTCCTACATAGCTCTGTCACTTTCCATCTGTCTAGATAGAGCTCCAGGTCTCTATGCTTTGGTACTGGGATTAAAGGCACGTGTCCCCATGCCTGGCTCTGTTCCCTATTGTGGCCTTGAACACACAGAGACCCTGCCTGCTAAGTGATAGGATTAAGGGTGTGTGCTACCACTGCCTGACTTGTTTTCTTAAAATGGCTGGCCTTTCCCCCCTGATCTCCAGGCAAGCTTTATTTTTAACACACAAATAAAATATCACATTTCAGCACAAATAAAATATCACCACAATGTACACACATATACAAAAACACAAATATCCATATATGTATATATATATATGGATACTCATAAAGGCATACACACAAATCATAAGCATATACACAAATGCATAAATATACACACATACATAAAGATAAACATCTAAACACATGCATATACACACATATGTGCATGAACATACAGAAGCATACATATGTATATGATTCAGAAAACTGGCACACATTATTCACATACACAAATACAGGTGCCTTCATTTGCATACACACAAAAATGCAATCATATGCATATGCATACAGACAAATACATAGATACATACATACAAAGCAATACATATATGTATTATCTACACTGTGCATATACAAAAATGAATGCATATACACATATATACACATACATACCTATACATAAATACACACATACACATAAACACACATGCATAAATATACACACAAACTCATATAGGACAAACACATATATACAATTAACCACAGATACATAAGTACATATACAAATGCACACATAGTACACATATACATGTACACACATATAGATATAAATACACACAAATACATGCATATATACAATGCACACATACACATGCACATACGTGAATGTACACCTAAATGCACATACCTGTAAATAAGCACAAAACACACATATACAATGCATGCATACACAGGCATACATATACACACATATGCACATGCACATGCACACTTGCAAATGCACGTATACACCTGCACACACAGAGTGAACTAGCTGCTGAAGTCAGGCTGATGACCATGCCTCTCTCCTTGACTTTGATGCTTTATCTCTGTAATAGTTTATTTTCCCTCCTCACTCAACTGTGAGTCTGTTAAATACTGCTTTCAGGGATGGTATCTTCATAAGATTTCAGAGGAAGATAGGTTCTGGGTTTTGTGAAATCTCATGGTCACCACTCCGTTTCCTGCTCTTTGGGTCAGTAATGATGTTGCTGGAGACTAGCAGAATGTATCAAGTCCTCTTTAGTGTTTATGGCCTCCTCCACACGAATATTATGTATTTATGCCATTCCATCTTCGAGAGGGACTCACAGCCCGATAACACGTGAAAGGAGGATTTATCCCTTAAACACACTATGACAGAATTATTAAAGTGAGGTTTCTTTACTTTCTGTTTGATGGAATATGTGTGAATGCTCATGAGAGATTATCATTACTGATAAGCCTGGATGTTTTGCAGCTCAGTATTAGCCCACAGACTGTTAAGACTAAACCTCTCTAGGAGTAAAGTGAACAGATGCTACAGCACATTTGCATGAAGATGAGAGGATTCTGAGTGAAGTGAAGTGGTAATTAGGTCCATGGAAAGGAATCAGCACAGCGATGGTGCCTCTCAGCATATGCTTGAACCTGCTGAGCACCTGGGCAATTGTCGGTGCACCTTTTTCTCTTTCGTGGGAACTCCTGGGTCTTCACAGCCTTCAGCTATCTGGAGAAAATACATAGTATTTTCAGCTCTTGGGGGTGCAGACTGTTCTCTGAGCAGTAAACAGATATATTCATTAAGTCAGTGTTCTTTGCAAATATTTATTTAAAGGCTTAAGAGGATACGAAAAGCAAAATCTTTTTAAGTTAAGATGAGTCTTGCTACCTATGCAAAAGTCTGTTTGAACCCATCATTTATCTTCTGTGTTATCTTTCACAGAAGCATGGTGTGAGAAGAAAGGAGTTGTTTTGCAATTAATTGAGTTACTTAAAAGGGAATTTTTATGTGAAAAAAAAAGCTGAAGTTATATATCAAGTGTTACATTAGGACGATCTTAAATTTTTCATCAAAATATAATTTCAGAGAGATATTTGAATATCACAATTCTCATAGCACACTGAAGAACAGAGTCAGAGTTTCCAATTTACACAAGTAAGTTTATAAAATATGTTAAAATTTCAGCATCAGAAATCCACATTGCCCAATATGTGCAAACAATAATTCCATCAGTAACCTATACGCGCACTGAATTGTGAACCAAGTGCCTCTTCCCTTGACATATTTTAGTCAGAAATGAAAAAGGTTTGGGAGTGCTTTGATGGATGCTCATTCATTTCATATTCCCAGTGCATAGCTGACTGGACAGTCTTGTGGGGAAAGAAAAGTAGAATGAAAGAGGATGTGAGAGTCTGGCAGGTCTGTAGATAACTAGAGAGAAGCAGTCTCATCAGCCATTGACTATCTATCTTCTGTGACTTGACAGAGGATCAAGCTGCTCCTTATTTCATGTTCAGTCAGTCACAGTGATAAGAATTCGTACATGCCTGGTGGGACCTAGTCACTTCAACCTAGTCATTTCTGGGCTGCACCTGCGCACACAGGCCCATGTGGCTATTCCACGCATGCGCGTAGATCACGTGGTTGCGTTGCATGCTTTACACAACCGCATAAAGCCACCAGGTCCTACTTCCTGTGACGGCCCGAGTGTGCCATGGGACTCTTCCCGGAATGCACGTATGGCTTTGTCTGGTGAATTTAGTGCTGGAGTGAGTCCTCAGGTGTCATTACTGAAGTTGGGGAGGAAATACTGTAAGATCAAAAGGTTGAAGGTAAACATAAGGAAACAATGTTTCCCAAACAGGACAGGACAGTTTTACTGCGAAGTCACAGATGTAACAGCATGCACAAAACCTCTACAAACTTATTCCTGAGAAAATTCCAACATGGAGAGGAGAGGATACACTCTGTTTACGATCCATCCAGGAGGCGTTTCCACATAAGGATTGGTCACCCAGGAAACAGGATCAAGAATTGACCCTCTGACCAGTTTTTTCTCTCTTGGCGACACAGTCCAAACTGCAGCTGCTGGGATATCTAGCCGCAGCCAGCCAAGAGCACCGCGTTATACCCTTACACATAGCTGCTATGAAAGTAAAGTGTAAGTGACAATTTTTAAAACTCTTTAAATACTTATATATAAAAGTATTTAATAAAAATAACAAAGTGTTTTAATAATGAAGTAGCAGATGCTTTTTAAGTCACTTTTTATTTTTTAAAACCAGCATAGAAACAAAATGTGGAAAGCAGAGATAGATGAAAACATTTAAGTTAATAATTTAATAGAGGCTCACTTTAGAAAACTAGAGTAAGCAAGGCCCTTTGGCTATCTGGAGTAAATGAGGAGTATTTTCGGCTCTTGGGGACACAGGATATTCTCTGAACAGCAGACAGATACATTCAAGTTCATATAATGAAATACAATGTACAGAGCATGGGCACTCAGTCCATGAGTGTTTAGCAGGCATCTACATGTCAGAAATGAATTTAGATATTGAATACTGAAATGATTTTTGTAGCTAGCATGAAACCAACATTCGGTATAATCTGATAGACTCTATTATGTAAAAGAATTTCTTAATAAATCTTATCAGATGTTAGATATTAGAATTTCAGAAACTCTGAGCATGTCTGAGATCTGACTTAGAATATATTAAACCTCCTATTAGATGCATGTATGCACTTACTTTGAAAATCACTGGAATACCCAGCTGTGGTGGGAAACACCTTTAATGCCAGCACTTGGGAAGCCGAGACAGGTCAATCTCTGTGAATTCCAGGCCAGCCTGAGCTATACAGAAAATCACTGTAATAGAAGGTATGACCAGAAAGAGACAGCACATTACCTCATTCATGGAAATATAAGCTTCCTTGCTGTTGAAAATTAAGATATTTCAACTCATTGTGTGTGTGTGTGTGTGTGTGTGTGTGTCTGTTTCTCTCTGTGACACTCTGTCTCTGTCTCTCTGTCTTTGTTTCTTTTTCTCTTTGTGTTTCTCTTTAATGCATTAACCAAATTCCTGATAGATGCCACTTAAATACACTGAACTATCACAAACACTTTACAGAGAACCACACAGGATCTTTAAGGACAATGTGTGATTCAGTAGCAACCTATGCTGGCTTCTTGCTATACCTCTACCATGGACAGAAGTCCTGCTATGACACCCTCTAAGCAGAGTAGACAGCACATTGACAAAGCCCTGAAGACAATGAGTTGTTTATGCAGAGGTGGCATTCTATCCCACTGTTATCTAGAAAGCCCAGAGCAGAATCTGGCTTAGGAAGAGAAGTACAATGAGATTTACCATAGCAGTCTTTTCACAACTAGGTACCAAAGAGATTTTGATGCAGAGAATGGTTTATTTAGCCTACAGCTCATCCTGAGGATGGCTTGTTTCTTCTGTCTATGCCTAAAGCCTCTTATCCTCATGATCCTAACTGATGCTCAAAACGTTGCTGAAATCCTCCTTTGGCAGACAGAAAATCTTCACATATTTGTCAATACGTTAATCTGAAGAAATCATCTCCAACTACGTTAACAAAATATGTATTAATTAGCATTAGGAAATACTTGAAGTTTTCTCAGATTATTTAAGAAAAATCACTTTTGATAAAGAAATGACATAGGAAACCATGACTGAAAATACAATAGATGGATTTAAAGTGTGGTTTCTACCATTACTGTTTTCTAAGTTTCACTCTCTCTTCGAGATGTGTTTTAACATTTAATAATTCTTAAAAGTTACTTCTGTTACTTACAGTGAAAAAAATCAAAGACATGATTTAGTTTTATTTCAGTAAGATTTTAAGTGATTTTCAAAGTGTTCTATTTAGATGTAGGTATTTCTTTAGAGAAATGTTATTATATTGTTTCTTTGATAACAGAGTTTAAACCATTTAGGTTTTTTTTATTGGAAATCTATAAAACATTGCACACCCAGTAGTAATTTTCCTTCTGAAGTACACATATTTTAGAATTTCAACATTGATTTCACTGAGAAAATTCATGTACGATTCTTGCATAAAGATAGCAAAATGCTTTTTTTTTCTTCCTGTACGTAGATGTCACATTAATTATCTTATTCTTATAAAATACCTGACAAGACCAACCTCAGGGACTATGAGTGTACTTTATACATTGTTTTATTAGATTTGGTCCCTGGTGATGTGGAAAACACTTGAATATCATGATGGTTGGAACTCCTGGGGAGATAGATTCTTCAACTGATGGATAAGAAGCAGGGCATGGGAATTGGATGGGGCCAGACATAATAATCCCCAAAGACTTAAGACTTGCCCCTATTGACCCAGGTCTTCCTGCTATATTCTGTCCCTTAAAGTTTCCAGAACATCTCAAAATAGTATTTCCAACTGCAGAACACCACAGAGGGGTTGTGTGGGACATTTTGTATTCAAACTACTTATATGGAAATGGACACTGGGCATTGACAATAATGTTGAGTATTAAAGATATTTTAAAATGAGCCAATAAAAATAATCATAATGGGGAGCTTTAATATTATTATAAATTCCTCTATTTTTCAAAATGTCATCCATATCATTCTCTTTATATTCAAAATTCCCAACATCAGTTGGTCAGGAAGCAGGCAGAGATGTTGGCTCCATTGCATCCTTGGTCTTGGCAGTCTGTGCTGACTGTAAGGATGCCTAGCCTGTCAACAAGACACTGAAAGGAGTGATAACTGTTCCTTTCTTAACTCATAGCCCCTTACAATTCCAGCTTCAACTACTTTCTAGTGAAAGCTTACAATTAATAATATGGAATCACTTTCTAAAATAAAACTATTTCCTAACATTTGGTGGTTTGTTATACTTGCACTATTCTTTAACTAATGCTCACAAAATGCCTGGGACAAGCATTAGGTTTAAAAACTAGGGGTAACAGAAGTTAGAAGAACTGAGATTTAAATTCAAGAGCATCTTTCTGAAAATCTTGGCTTCTGTGTTAGTCAATTTTCCATTACTATGACAAAGTACATGTGGAACTCAACTCAAGGGAAGACTTACTTTTATTGATGGTTGCAGAAGTATCTGTCCATAGTCAAGCTGCTTCTTTCCTTCTGGGCCTGCAAGTCTCAAGATGTTATGAATGGGGAGGGAGAGAGAAAAGGGATGAGGAAGAAGACAAAGAGGAAAGCAGGGAGAGGAGATGAGCAGGAGACGGGCCATGGAACAAAGTACAAGATGTTTCCAAAGGATGCCCACAATACCTTAGCTCCTCTTACTAGGACCCATCTGTTAACATTTCCATACCACTCCTCAATATCACAACCTGAGGACCACACCTTCAACACATGAGCCTTTGTGGAGTGTTTTGCCCAGATTAGGACCCCCAAAGAGACCACTGGGGACCAAAGTTGTCCAGAATGCAATAGCAAGGTTTATTTGATTCAGCGTACGTGCGTAGTTCAAGCTAGCAGGGAATTCTCGTCCACCACAACCGACACAGCAAGGCAGGGAGGAGAGTTCCTCTTTCTTGGGGAAGTTAGTTTTTTTTTTTTTTTTTTTTTTTTAAGATTTATTTATTTATTATGTATACAGTGCTCTATCTGCAGACCAGAAGAGGGTAACCAATCTCATTACAGGTAGTTTTGAGCCACCATGTGGTTGCTGGGAATTGAACTCAGGACCTCTGGAAGAACAAGCAATGCTCTTAACCGCTGAACCATCTCTCCAGCCCCGGAAGTTAGTTTTTATAGGCAAAACCCACAAAATTCATTAGAGGGGAGGGGGTTAGTACGGGTCTATCCTTGATTGGTCCAGTTTTTCCCGGGCCTGGACTTTGTCTTATTTTAGATTATCTGTTTGCCCTGTCAGGAGTTTTACAACCCATCTCTGGGGTCTGGTCATGTTATCTCCAGAGAGGGGCATCTAGTGGTTAATCGGTCACCACCAGACATCCTGACTTTGTTCTTTTGAAAACACCTGACTTCATCCTCTCCAGGAAGGGGGAACTGACTTAGTTCTATTTTAAGATATCTCTCTCCTTAACTCTTTTGGGTTTCTGGGGGAACTGTGTCTGGGCCTTTGGTGTGTGTGTGTGTCTTTCATGGAACATTCCAGTTTCAAGTTGCAATGGCTGTCTCATACTGATTAATTATTGGATCATTGGTTTAAGTATTTATAGGACACCCATGAATATCATCTATTTCTAGATGAGAAATATGTTCAAGGGATTATTAAAATAGTGAATTGAAAATTTTTGACATGGAAAGTAATTACTACAATCATTGAAATTTTTATTAAATGAAAAGACATGCCTACTTTCTATTATTTTTCATTTGTTTAATAAAGTTGAAAATAGAATCTGGTTTGAGTTACCTATTACTTTTTAAAGCCTATGAGAAGAGACAGAAACTAAATCCTGAAACTGTGCCATATTCAAAGAGCTAACCAGCTGAGAAGAAAGTGGCTTAGGATCTTAACGATCTGTCTTCATCTCTTCTTTAGCCATCAGATTATATATGGAGGGGAGACACAAGCAGGCAACCTTTTCAAAGTTTAGATATCCCCTCTAGTCAGGTGGTCAGCTAAGATTCATGATGTTGGGGCTTTTCTCTCTATTACCTGGTAAGCCCCCTTTCTCTACGTAGCAGGGCTTCCTATACACCCAAGCTACTGAGTCTTGCATTTCTCCTGAGCTGCCTTTGGATGACATCTAGAACAAAGAAAGTTTAGCAGTGTGTGTGTGAGAACGGGGTGTTTGTAATGTGACAGGGAGAAATCTTGCTATGAAAACCTTTACACACACACACACACACACACACACACACACACACACACACACACACACACACACACTTAAAATGATGCAAGCTAAGGAAAGTCACTTTGGTAAAGGCCCTAAGAAGCATGCACACATGCCCCCTCTGCTAGTTAGAAATGCAGTTGGAATTCTACTGCTTGTGACTGTGTCAGAGTGGAGGGAGAGCTTGTGGGACTGACTCTGTACTCCGGGTGTAAAGTGTCATGTGGAATTGAATTAGAGGACACTCGGGCTTTGGCAGTAGGGAATTTCTAGCACATGGAGACCTGCCCCTGTCAGCAGTGACTGTGTTAAGAAAGTAAGTGTGACAGTTTGGTTTCTCTTATCTCATTAAGAGAGTGTTTGAGATTTACTAAAGAAGATATCTCTACCCTCCAAGATCTCCAATGCTTCAGGGTTGAATTACAAAACTGAGAATAGTGATACTTGAAAAAGGTCAAAGGGTAGCAATTAGATATGTAAGAATACAGAAATGGACCTTGAGAGGGAAGGCTAGACAGCTCTCAACAGACCTCTCTGGAACAGCAAAACTTGACCTGATTTATTAACTTATTTTTCATGGTGGAAATCAAAGCTAAGATCCAGTGCATGTATTTTAAAACATATTTATTTTTTTTTGAAAACTTACTACAAAATATTTTGATCATATTCACTCTCTATTATCTCAACTCCTTCAAGAGCTCCTTCAACCTCCCTACCCTCTCAACTTCATATTCTTTCTTCATTTTGTATAATAATTTATCTAGGCCATTTAGTAGTCCTGCATACTCATGGTAATGAGGCACTCCAGAGCAGCACCGTAGATTTACCAGAAGCCACACCATTAAAGGAATCTGATTTTCTCCCTCCCATCAGCTATCCATTGTACATTTGAGCAACGCTTGATACTCACAACCCAAACTCATGAACTTTCTTTTCAGACTTCACTATGACTGTACATAAATCATCATTAATTTTATGACTTGTCTATTCTTCAAATTCAGACAGCATTTTCTATTTGTAGGGCACCTACAGCCCAGTCAGTCTTTATTTATTGAATGTAATTCACCAAGTCCAGGATGTCCTACCTTTGTATCAAAACACACATGTCTTCTACTTCATGAAATATCCTTCTTCTGCTCCTTTATTTGTTTTTTTTCTTGTTGTTGAATTAAATTTATTTCTTAACCAAAGACTTATCAGAAATTTTCTGCGGCTGTAATACATATGGAAAGCTTCTTTCCCTTTGCTCAATTTCATACTATCTTTATATTTTGGTTCATATTTGATATGAATTTCTTTTATTTTGTTGTCTTTAAGGTCTTTTTTAGCATATAAGTAAAAGACTTTCTGGTATGTAATACTACTGAGTAAGTAAATACATTTTCAGAATTGATAAAATTATCATAGAAAAAATATGAAAGCAATCTACACATCGGCCCAAGCTAGTGTACTTCCCGCCTCTTTTGTCTTAATATTCCTGCCTACTCCTTTTGTTAAAACACCAAAAAGAAAAAGAAAAGAAAAAAGAAAGATGACCACGCATAGAGACATCACTGAGTGTATTTCCCCTCTATGTCAAACTCCTTCAGTGGACCAGAGAAAGAGGAAAGGAAAAGTGCAGGATGGTATTTTCAAAACAAGACGAAATGAGTTGCAGCTTCAGAATTGCATCTTGGCATTCATCAACTGAGACTGAGATGTGGCTGTGTAGAAAATGCCACAAGAGGCCAGATTCTTTAGGACTTCACAATTCTACAAACCTACAATCAGAAATAAAGCCACTTTGAGGATATTTACACTAGAAATTCTCCTGTTCATTGTGCTAAACTATGTGAGTAATTACTCTTATTAAATTATGAACTTAATGCAACTTGGGAGCCCTAACTCTGCCAAGACATCTAGCCATCTGTGCACCCCCCTCCTCCTCCTTCTTCTTTAGACCAGGCTGGGATTAATGGCATGGTCAACCACACTCGGCTCCATGTAGAGTCTTCATATCATTATTTCATTGTTTTGTGAGTGTAGTTTTTCCTATAAACATCTAAAATTAAATAAACTCTTGAACAAGATAAATCCTTGCCTAATGAAGCATGAGTGCCTGAAAAAAATAAGTATCATGATCGTGAGGTTCTACTAAGTGCCAGTGCAATTCTTCACACTTCATTTGATTGAATTTCTAACTATTTAATTCTGTTTATTCTTCTCTATGTTTCTACTCTTTCACCTCACATTTGTCTGTATTCCCTTTTCATTTCTTTCTGAATGTTGTGTATGTTTTTTAAAACAGCATCTTTCTAATTAAGCTAGATATATTTGAGGGAAAACTTCAATTTAAGAGAGTTCAAATCTGTTGCAAATCAGCATTTCACTAAATTTCTTGATTTCCTATTTGACTGTGTAACTGTGCAAAGATTTCAAGTACTCCTGGAACTATTCAAGGATACCCAAACTGCTTGAGATCCCACCTGAGACATTCTGTTCTTATGGCATGAGTCAATCACATGGACAGCCTGTCTCCAAGAAGATATTGCTTTGCTGTATGACACAGGGCACCAGACACTCAGATTGGAGATTATTAGCAAGCAGCAGGCTAGCCACTAAAATTGCCTCTTGGTTCAGCAAGCATTTACTATACATAGAAAATGTTGTTCTTTATAATACTTTATGTTAACCTGATGTCAGGTAGTTACGGATTATTTCCTATGTATTAGTAGTTTCTTGCATGTTTATCTGTGTACCACAAGCATGTGTGGTGGCCTCTGAGTCCAGAAGAAGGTGTCAAATCCCTGGCAACTTGAGTTACATGTAGTTGTTACCTTTCATGTGGGTGCTGGGAATCAAACACAAGTAACCTGCAGGAGCAGCAAACGATTCTGAATTTTGAGTCTGTAGCTGAAAGATTTCCTATGTCCTACCTGTTCTGCAGCCACTCAGACCCAAGTAAGCACACAGAGGCTTATATTAATTAAAACTGCTTGGCCATTAGCTCAGGCCTACCACTGACTAGCTCTTACACTTAAACTCAGCCCATTTTTGTTAACCTATCTGTTGCCACGTGTTTTGTTGCTTTACCTGTGTGCCATTACATGCTGCTCCCTGTACAGGGGACTGGTACCTCTTAACTCAGCCTTTCTCTTCCCCACATTCTCCTTGTCTGCTTATCCCATCTATACTTCCTCCCTGGCTACTGGCCAATCAGCGTTTTATTAAACCAGTGTACAAAAGCATTATCCCACAGCATGAATTCATCTTTGAATCTCTTGAATCTTATTTTGAATCCATCTCTTCAGCTCTAGTCATTGACTTTTTTTTAAAAGAACTTATTTTAAACCATGGCTGTTGCTAAGACAATAAGTTTCTCTCCACAAACTGATATCAAGGTCCCATTGCTAAAGACAATACCTACACAAATCATTGAACGTGAAGAAGTTGAACTTGGTGTCTACATAAAATCTACACATCCCCAAGTTTTAGTGTCTTTGACATGGAGACATACTCTGTGGGCTACCAAAAGAGAAACAACTTAATCACTTTTGATCTACAAGGATAACAAGGATATGTGTATTATATATATATATATATATATATATATATATATATATATATACACATACATATTCATGCTGGTAAAATACACTAGGGCAATGGTGGAGCAAATCTTGTGGGAGTAGCCAACTGACGTCTGATTTGACATAAAGCCCACTCTGTGAGAGGGAACCCATACCTGACACTGCTTAGGTGACCAAACAGAGACTAGATAGCTCAGAGACATAAGGAAGAACCAAATGTTATTTATTGCTCTTAAGAAAAAAAGTAACAATAAAATGACTAAAATGACTCTTAATGATACTCTGCCATACTCATAGATTGGTACCTTTTTCAGTCATCATCAGAGAAGCTTCCTCCTGCAACAGAACAGATGGGAACAAATACAGAGATTCACAGTCAGACATTACACACACACACACACACACACACACACACACACACACACACACATACACAGAGAGAGAGAGAGAGAGAGAGAGAATGGAGATTTTTGGGACACACAGCTCTAAATGAAATGTCTCCATCAAATCCTTCCTGCCCCGGAATTCAGGGAACAGCAGGAAAGAGGAAACATAAGGAACAGGGGAGACAGTGGAAGTGTGTCTTGGATTCTTGTGCCTTCTTGTTTTGCTTGTCCAACTTCAATATGATAGTTTTCATATATATATATATATACATATATATCATATTATATATGTATATATATATACATATATTATAATTAAATTTCTTAGCAGCCTGTTCTTTTCTAAAGAGAGACAGAAAGAGAGTGGATCTGGATGAGAGAGAAGGTGAGGAGGAACTAGAACAAGTAGAGGGAGGGGAAACTGTATTCAGATTATATTGTATGAGAAAAGAATCTATGCATAATAAAATGTAAAAAAAATAAATTTTAAAAAGAATGTGGTTGTGAATGTGAGTAGGAACAGGGTGAGTAAACATTGGATGGGTTTGAGGGAGGAGAAGAGGGATAAAATGCTCAAAATGTAAACCTATAAAAATAAATAATAATAATAATAAAATAATTTATTTTAAATCTTCTCATTATCTTCTCAGGGATCTATGTTGTCTATGAAAATTTGTACATAGACAGTTGGTGTTTGTGAGTTTTGACTTTCAGTCATACCAGATATCTATCAGAATTTTAAAATTTAGAGTTAATACATTGTACTTTAAAGGTGTTCTGACCACAGAAGAGCTGTAGTTTCTAGTAGATGAGCAATGATCAAGCAAGGGAGAGCAAAGCCTTCCCCTTAACGCATATCAAAACAAGTACTTTCTGGGTCTTTCGGGAATTGGGGAGGGAATAGAGACAATGTCTACATTTCTGACTTTCCTGGAGATGATTGTGTAGACCAGGCTGGCCTCCAGCTACTGGGATACTCCTGACTCTGCCTCCAGACTGCTGGGGTTAAACTTGCACACCACTATGCCCTGCTACTGGTTTTGAGACTGTAAATCTCTAATGTTTATCTTTGTCCTATTGTAACCATGTGAA
The DNA here is from genome assembly GCF_004664715.2 of Peromyscus leucopus. NCBI lineage: Eukaryota > Metazoa > Chordata > Mammalia > Rodentia > Cricetidae > Peromyscus > Peromyscus leucopus. The sequence continues at coordinate 24,304 of NW_023505698.1, read as the reverse complement.
CATGGTTGAATAAGCATGAAATGAATGCTTTTACCGATGGGGGTGTGGACTGGTTTAGAACGGAAGTTTAGAGTCACTGACTTACAGAGTTTGCACCTATGAACACTTTCTCAAACAACACTAATGTTTGTTTAGACCACTCTAGACAACGCATGTCTGATTCTAGTCTTTAATTGATCATCCTTATAGCACAACATCCTGCCTCAAATAAATACCACATAAGGCCAAAATGTTCTGAAAAACAAGATACATGGTCATTCTGTAATAGCTCTGCTGTAATGCTGTTGGTCTAAAAGGAATGAACTCTCCCAAGTGGAAACAAAATATTCCAGAGGGAGAAATTGATCAGTAAACTGGGGCTCTCATACTGATCTTAGCACAGTACAACACTTACTATGAAAGCAAAAGGAACTTGGAAAAGAGAAATTGCAATTAATCTGTCAAACATAAAACCCTCCATGAAACCTGTGTGTTTTTTAATTGATTGCTTTCCAATAGGTCTGATTTAGTGTGAATCTGCTAAGCAAAAGTCTAATTTGAGCAGAGGAAATTACAACCTCAATTAGCCCAGCTCACCCCTTCAACTCAACAGGCAATTAAAGTAAGACAACAAACACTTCAGTATACAGTTTGCTGTAAAGGGCAAGACTCTTTGGATTTTCTCTTAACTCACCATATAGCCACTGGAAGGAAGTTTAAAAAATAAGAAAAGATAAAGAATAAAGGAGAGATGCATATATGTATTCAAAATTATAATCTCAATGTGTGTTTTAATGGGAAAATTGCCATACACTAACAGAAAATGATAAAAATTCATATACTATATTCATATTCATCTACTTATAACTTGTCATAAGTAGAAGTTGTATACAAATGTGCCACAAACTGAAATTATAAATATAAAACTAAAATTGTTAATTAAGCATTATCAAATTACCAAACTAAGGATTATCAAGCATTTAGGAACAAAATAGAAATTTAAATTTGTAAGGATAAAAAAATATATCTGAGAGCACATGCATTATGTAATATTTCTAAGTTTTTACACACTCCAAGTTGGAAATAATGAAACAAAGGACAGATGATGATAATTCGCAGCTGAGAAGAAAGAAAATTAGAAAAAATGAACTCAGTAGTATGGAAACCCTACAGACAACATCAATGCAGAATATGAAATGAACTTAAAAGCCAGAAAGGGTAGAAGTGCACATAGGGTCTAGTTGATGACCATTACATATGTGTAGGATCTGATTTGTATCCCCTGTCTTTGATGCTGTGGTTCTGCCTGGTGCCCTCAGCAGTTTTCACTTCTACTGTTTAGCATGCTCAGGCTGTGGGGAGAAAAGCCCATAGCCTGGGTGACTTGAGAGCAAACACTTGTTTCTCCAGGTTCTAGAGGATTTTGAATTCTAAGATAAAGATACCTGCAGATAAAATGCCTGGTGAGCTCTGCTTCCTGCTATGCAGGTTTCTTATGTCCTCTCATAAGCAGAGAGAGAGAGGGGTGGGGAGAGAAAGAAGAATATGCTATTTTTTTTTATTAAGGTACACTCTCATGAGGGCTCCACCCTCATGACCAGATTAACTCCACAAAGGTCCCACTTTCTAGGATTTGCATACTGTGAAATAGGATCTTATGTGTATTTATTGGGAAGATGTGAACAAACATGTTTTCTTCAAAAATAAGGCATCAAGGACATGTTTAAGGAACAGTTTTAGGCAAGTCCAACTTGGTGAAACTGCGAGTGAGTCTATGGGGCCTGCTTTACAGAAGCATGAGAGAGGCATTACCTACAGAGAATGGCTGAGGAGTTACTTACAGAGCATGGATATTGAGGAGGCCAGGCAAACATCATGACAAGCTCCAAATAATTCAGTCAAGGGTTAGGCCTCAATTCCTGCTTCTTGAAACTAAGCAGGCAGTTTCTGGGGAAGCCAAGAACCAAGGACAATGACTAATTGGTGCCCCTGACGGTAATGAGGAAGAGAACTTACATACTAGGCCTGAGCTCCCCTGCCCCAAGCAGCTCAAGATGATACCCAAATAAGGACAAAGCCTGGGACTTGTCCAGTCCTGCCCTCAAATGGAAAAGCTATAGCCTTAGCCAGCCCCTGCTAGCCCTGGCCAATTAGAAATGTACTAATATGATTGCTAATCATGTAAGCCAGTCATATCTGAGATGACCTAACTGTCCCTCAAACTCTTCTTAGCTGTGCATAAAAGGAGCCTGCAAACCTCTCTTAGGTTGCCATTTTGCCTTTGTGTCAGATGTTGGGCCCCAGCATGCTGGTGCCTCTATTCTCTAGATAATAAACACTCTCGCTGATTTATATGTGGATGGGTATTTTGTTGGACTTCTCTAGGACCCTAACAGATGAGGTATTACTTTATTTTTATTTTATATGTATATTATATCTTGACCTCAGTTTCCCTTTTCTCTATTCCTTCCAGCTCCCCTACCTCCCTCTTCCCAGATCCACTCCTCTTCTGCTTCTCTCCAAAAAAGAAAGAAGATGACAAAACAAAAACAAAAACAAAAAAGAGCAGGTCTCCTAGGGCTATCAACTGAACATGGTAGAACAAGGCTAGGCACAAACACTCATATCAAGGCTGGTTAAAGTGACCCAGTAGGAAGAAAAGGGTCCCAAGCACAGCCAAAATTGTTAGAGATACCCTCACTCCCACTGTTAGGGGCATCACAAGAACACTAAGTTATACAGCCATAATGTATATGCCAAGGACCTGGATCAGACCTATACAGGGTCTGTGATTGTTGCTTCAATCTCTGTCAAACCCTATAAACTCTGCTCAGTTGATTCTGTGGGTTTGTGTGCTCAACTCCTCTGGTTCCTAGAAGCCCTCCAGATGAGGCATTCTTTACAGGAAAAAAAAATGGCTAAAAATAGATACTTTCCCAGAAATCCCATTCCAGTACTTGTGACAGCCTCATGGTAGCTACATCAATGGAATAAGTCCCCAGTCAACTATCAACCTTCTCCATATTCTAGTGTCTCTCTCATGACCACTTTCACATAGTAGAGTATGCTGGGGGATGTTCTGTGTGTCCTGTGGGAGCCCATTCTCAGGTTCCTCGTGGCTTTACCCAGCAGGTCTGCATAGAGGATGATTAGGACCATGGGCCTGAGTGCAGGTGTCTGAGATGGTCTGCACTTGGCTGTGCTGGGGGATGGTCTGTATGTCAAGTTGTTCTGATTGGTCAATAAATAAAACCTGATCGGCTGTGGCTAGGCAGGAAGGATAGGCGGGACTAACAGAGAGGAGAAATAAAAGGACAGGAAGGCAGAAGGACTGGCTGCAGCCGCCGCCATGACCAGAGACACTGCAGCCGCCACCATGACCAGCAGCATGTGAAGACGCCGATAAGCCACCAGCCACGTGGCGAGGTATAGATTTGTAGAAATGCGTTACTTTAAGATATAAGAATAGTTAACAAGAAGCCTGCCACGGCCATACAGTTTGTAAGCAATATAAGTCTCTGTGTTTACTTGGTTGGGTCTGAGCGGCTGTGGGACTGGCGGTGACAGAGATTTGTCCTGACTGTGGGCAAGGCAGAAAAACTCAAGCTACAAGAGTATGTGAAAATGGGGTAGAGAAAGGGAAAGGCAGGAAGTTCATGGCATATTCTTTGTTAATAGGTCTGGTCTTTGGTTGTGTCCTGTGGGTTAGCTCAACTGTTGTGATTTCAAGATTCCAATAAGCATGGCATGCCTGAAGGAAAGGGTTCCACAATAAAATGATTTAGCATATGTTTTTGGGAGAATATAATTTCATATCATAACATTGTACAATATCAAGGTCTATGAGGAAAACTATTAAAAACTTACATATCTATAGTTAATACTATGTAGTTAGTATGTATTTAAAAGTAAGTCTTGTGTGTCTGAGTACTGATGAGCTTAAAGTATAAATTTGTGATCATCTATGGAACACAGATATGATAAATAATATATGAATAAATAGGAGCCTACTAGAACATGATTGGGAAAGAGGTTCTCTGTGTAAGACAAAAGATGTGTTTAGCTCCACAGCTTTCCATTTCCCTCAGCAGCTTGAGCAATGACAGAGGAGAGACTGAGGCTGCTACAGAGCAAAGATCAAAGGATGCATTGAAGGAGGCTGTGAGAAAGGAAAGCTTCTACAACTGGACTGAAGGACATTCTGAGTTCTAGAAATGGTGGAGATGGATTGAAGATGCCCATGTGGCAGTAGTGCTGGTGTTTAATGAGTTCTGCAGGGGTTTTATGGCCAGTTGTAAGAATGTGAATTACCATGTCAAAAACTAACCAAAATGCAGTAAAACTAACACAAGAGATAATTGACAGATACCTTCATAAACAGATTTGGTTTCTGGATGCAAAGAGACAATGCCCAGCTCTTAAGAGGGAAGCAGTTCTGGCACAGGATAACATGAACAAAAACTTGGGGCCTTAAGAAGAATCAGTCAGTCATAAAAACAGAATGCTTAGAGTGTGAAGAGAAAAGACCTCATTTATTTAAACAGAAAATAGAATGTTACTCACCCAGGCCTGGCTGATAGGGGAGAGAGGAACTGTAATGTAATCCTCGTGGAATTTCAGTGTTATTCTTTACGATATACAGAGTTTTGAAGGTAATGATGATGGTAACTCCTGATATGACCATTTTACCGCCAGAGAATTGCACTTACAAAACTGGTAAGGTGTGTAATATAGCCACACTCCGGAGCAGTACGAGGGTGAGAGCTGGTGTGAGAGCTTGAGCTTCCTGGAGGAAGCACTGTGGCTGCACGGCTGTTACAGCGGGACCGTTGGCCAGGCCACCTGCATAGCTGCACACCTCATCATTCTGAGAAAACACCCAATTAAAAGCACATTAAGGGAAGTAGAGATTATTCTGGATCCCAGAGGAAGGTTCCATCAGGAAAGTCATGGTGACAGGAGGGCATGAGGTAGAAGTAGGCCACGTTGCCTCTATAACCAAGAAGCAGAAAGAGATGAATGCTATTTTTCAGCTCAGTGTCCATGTTTTGTTTGGCCAAGGACCCATGAATGGTGCTGCCCAAGGACCCTATCCCATGAATGGTGCTGCACAAGGACCCTAGCCCATGAATGGTGCTGCACAAGGACCCTAGCCCATGAATGGTGCTGCTTACATTACAGAAAATAGAATGGGTCTTCCCACCTCTGTCAACCTAGTCAAGATAAGCCTTCACAAGCATGCTAGAGACTAACCTACTTTAGATAAGCCCTCACAAGCATGCTAGAGACTAACCTACTTTAGATAACCCCTCACAAGCATGCCCAGGGGCAATTCTCCTAGGTTATTCTAAATCTTATCAAGTAGACAATCAGATTTACCATCACAGATTGTAAAATTCATGCTATGTGCATTTAGCTTAAATTCATTTTTTCAAACATATACTTTATTTTTACATGTATGAACATTTTGTATGTATGTATATATATGCATCACATGTATGCCTGATGCTTGCAGATGCCAGATGAGGACATCATATCCCTTGGGATTAGAATTACATATCTTCCTAGCACTCAAAGGGAGTGCTAGGGAACCAAAACCAAGTCCTCTGCAAGAGTAGTAAATGATCTTGATGACTGAGCAATCTCTATATTCTATTTATATAAATCCAAATATATTTTTATTGTGATTAAAAGTATTTTAAATGAAACTTAATGAGTATAAGTCCCTGCACTTACTTATTGGGCCAAGGTCACTTGATATGGTCACAAAGATTGAAATCAGGCCAGGTTTGAGGAGTCGCAGTACAGCTGAGGCTGTGACAGTTTTATTGAGAGAAATCAGGCTTCTTATACCTTTATCAGAACCAAAATATAATGGTAATTGCCAGGATCAACAGTTGTAGTTGCCAGGATACAGTGAACTTTACAAGTCATACAGGGCACAAAAGATTACTGTCTAAGACCAATTGTCCTAAGGCTTCCTGCTTCCTTGACCACTAAGGGGACATACAAACTCAAAGTGGCCTGAATGTTTCAGTGCCTAAAGAATGCATAAGTCTCTCAGGATCTGGAAGGCACCTTGTGCCCCAGGAGCCATGGACTCTAAGGTCAACTGATGGATGCATTGGGTGGGCAAGTCTTTTGGAGGTATCCAGTAAAGGACCAGGGAGAAACAAGTTGTGAAAACAGCAAACAGGATCTATTCAGAAATTGTCTTCATTATGTCTACATTTTATGCACCAGAATGTTATAATCAGTAAAGCCTGCTGTTAGTCAGCAGTAGGAGGCCATTTTATGATTTTTGAGGCTGTGGTGAGGCAGATGTGAAGTGCAAGTCACAGTTGCTTAGAAACACCAGGCAAAGCTCAGAAATTCTAATGAAGATAAATACAATAATTCAGGAATCATGACTGGAGATAGCTATGGTATATTTCTTTCCTGTATAATTTTATAAGATATCATTTGCCTATGCTGTTAGGATTATGCTGTTCAGCTTATTTCAATATTCGGCCTTTCTTACATTTCTAATATAACTTTCCTTCTATTAATTTGTAGATTGGCAGTTATTGATCAGTACAAATTAATTATAATTAAATAAATGGAATACTTCATGACAATGATAACATTGCATATTATCTCATTAAAAGACACTCATAAAGACCCTAACTTCTTTTCTGGTCTTTACTGGAAGCTTTCAAGACCTGTTTTTCCTCATTTATTTTTACTAGACATCTGGGGTATCCCAAAAGAAAGTCAGAGTCAAGGTGTCACATCTTTGAGACTAGTGGGACACAGGATGGAATCAACTGTTGGTCCTACTTTCCAAGCACAGTGAAACACAGAGCTGCCAAAATAAACACCAAATACTTCCTCTTTCTCTTCCTCTTCTGTTAGTATGAATGTGATCCTGCGGGCATAGCAGCACAAGCCAGCAATCCTAGCACCGAGGAGTTTAATCTATCATGGGCTACAAAGTGAGACCCCGTCAAAACAAGCAAACAAAAAACAACAGGGCTAATAGACAAACTGTTTTCAATAAAAGAATCTGACATTTGATGGGTATGCTTAAAAAAATTAGGATCTTCCAATCATGTTTTAACCTTTCTGTTTTTGTTTCTTGATTTGATTTTAAGTCAGGTTTGTGGCTACTCTAGACCTGATAGTCTCCATCCAACTCTGAGATCTCAGTTTCTCTTGGTTGCCATGAGTGAAGGTTAGATCTAATTGAATGTGCTCTTGTTCCTTTCTTTCCCAAACTAGTGATGCTCTTCAGTTCTGTCATTATGTGTCCTTTATAGACAAAGTTAAGGTGTCATTTTGTTCCCATATCACTGTCTCCCAGTCTTTCTGGACCCGGCCTTCTAGCAGCCACCAGTGATTCCACCTTCCCTGTCTCTTTCTCAGTTTGAGGTAACATGCAATCTCTGATGTCTCAACCTCTGCCTTGAACTCTCTCTTTCAGTACTCTAAGTGTATGTTTCTCCAGTGCTTGCTTTACTATTAAGTGGGAAACCAGTTACATGATCAGTTGCTTGTGGATGGGATTCAAATCCAAGTACACACACACACACTTCCATATATGCATATATGGAAGTACTCTATCACTGAGCTATATCCTTGGTTTTCTTGTATGTTAATGCTTTAGACAGGCAGTCTTATTATGCTCAGGCTGGCCTTGTGGTTGTGATACTCTATCTGTAGCCTGCCTAGTGGCTGGGAATACAGACATGGGCTATTGCACACAGTTCACTCAGGAAGGTTTTAATCAGAGATATTTATTATTCTGTCTTAAGCAATGTTTGTTATATGTGTTATTTTAGTCTATTATTAATAGATCAAGTATTATTATCAATAACTGTCTTTTTCTTGCTAATTGATATATAAATTTTGATACCAGAAATACATGGTCATTAAAATGAAATGTGTTCCAGCCTTTTAGAATCAACAGCCCATTAAGTTGCAGTAATTATGTCTCTATAGAATTAGATTGATCCAAAGTTATTTAGAGGTGCATGATAATAGACTTGGAATCAACATAATAATTTCCCTTGAACAATCCACTCACTAAGAACAGCTATTCAAGCTTGAAAGAAGTAAAAATTATGTTTGAGGACATAAGAGGATACAAAGATTTATTTGGCTGTTGTTTCCAGGCAGATTTGAAGCCACTCAAAATGCTCAGGTATGGAAACACTTTTCCTACTTAAGCATTTTTCCAACTAAGCAAAAAGAAGTGGTTCCTAAGAGACTGAGAAGCTAAGCAGAAATCTTAAGCTAAATTGGAAAAAAAAAACAAAAAACCTGTTCTTTCATTACTCTTCGGAGACAGAATAAAACTTGGAGTTCCATTTCTGATATTTTGAATAGGATTGGCTATAAATAGTCAAAGTTTTCTATTAGAGCCAAAAATAATCCACCAAGAAGAAAAAGTAGTAGAAATATACCACTACCATTAAAGTTGATATGAAATTAAATTAATAGAAAACACTCCCAGCTCATTCTTGACAGAAAAAGAATCCTAATTAGCATGTGTCTATAGAGGCATGAAGAAACCAGACCTAGTTTTCAATTTACAATTTACTAAAAATCATAAGCAGGAACATGAAATACTTAGTTGCAGGAGAAGGAATCCATGAAAAACTAGTAAAGTATAAGTTCTGAAGTCCTTTCTCAAAGCAACAGAAGTACTCCAAAAGCCACAAAGCTAAGATGAATCAACACAGAACAATATCCGGTTTGAGATGCATTAAGGGTGAACAACAGTGTCTGCTCATCACCTGATCATCACTGACTCCATGCGAAGAGGAATGGGCTTCTCCAAACGGTCCTTTGAGGAGAGGAAGAAAACCCAGCAATGTGTTTAGCAACATAGGAAGATGGAGACATGTGCATTTCTATAGCCTCAGATTCTATATCAGTTTGAACTTGACTTATTCACAACACTGAGAACTTAGCTACAATTGATTAGTAGAAAGAGTTAATTATCATTCTCTAATGCGGGGATGGAGGGGCAAGTGCAGAAATCTTAAGCTAAATTGGACCATCTAGCCTCAGTCATGAGTCATGAGACTCTTTACAGACATTTTTGGAAATTGAACAGCTGATTTTCAAGCCTTGGGATGAGAAATATCTGTTATTACAGGACTAGGGAGAAGGCAAAATAAAAATAAAACAAAACACTGGGACTGTAAAGGTTCTGTGATTAAATCAGGTAAAAACTAGATGCAGACTTTTTCTGAAAAATACTAAGATATAAGAAACTAAATGATTACTAACATTAGAAAGAAAGTGGGCAGTATAACCCGGCAGTTGTAGCCGTGGCACACACTTTTAATCCCAGCACTCGGGAGACATTTCCAGGCAGATCTCTGTGAGTTCGACACCAGCCTGGTCTACAGAGTGAGAATCAGTACAGGCACCAAAACTACACAGAGAAATCCCATCTCGAAAAACCAATAAAATAAAATAAAATAAATATAAAAAAATAAAATAATAATAATAATCTGGCAGGTGTAGTAAGTATGTATTTCAGAATGGAATATTCTAAAAGACCCGTGAGTTATTCTAACATACTAATACATGTGCAATTTAAATTTCATGGAAAAAAGAAAAGTAAAGAAGAAAGGCTAAGTACAGTTCTGAATCTTTGAATTTTCTAAAATTAATCGAAGACATTAACACAGAGTTTCAGAACGATAAACAAATGCAACTGTCAACAGACAAAAAAAATCTCCATGTAGTAATACAAGTGCAATAACAGAGACAAAATGAAAGCCTGAGCATTTACAGAGCCAAAAAAATACACACAAACAAGGAACTATCAGCTAGTAGGTATATTTTAACAGAGACAGAGGCCAGAATACTACAGACTCACTAAAACAAAAGGAAATAAGCTAATAAATAAATGGGTATTATAAAAGTCCTTCTGTTAAATTAAATACATTTTCCTATATATAAAATTTATAATGAAAACGCCAGATAAAATAGAAAATCTGAGTCTTTTTATGTTATTTAAAAGATAATTGCATAAAATTTACCCACAAAGAAAATGTATAGAATGATTCTAATATATTCAAATAAAAGTAATGTAAATATTTCACAAACTATAAATTATGGAAATTTTCCACAATCTTCTCATTGTATCATAAAACACTTGACTCCAATACTTGGAGGAGCAAGATTTAGAAATAAGTCTCCTTTTAAACATACATATAATGTAAATGCCTTTTAAAAAATTTCAAGGTGAAACATGCTAATAAAAAGAATAAACTAATGTTATTAGAAAAATGTCATTTCTAGTACAGAAACACAGCTTGTTCTCACCTTAACTAATGCAATTTAGACTTTGACTTTAAAGAAACATGATCATTTCAGCAGGTTTTTGGTAGAGCTAGTGAAGAAACTAAACTTTCATATGATACACTCTCAGCAGAGTTGAACTTGAGGGAAATATCTCTCATTCAAGCAAATTTATGCACAATGACCCCCGAACATGCCTGATGGAAGTCACAGACTCTGGCCCATAGTAAATTGCACATATATGCCTGACTGAAGTCCCAGACTCTCACCCATTGTAAAGTGCACATAGGTAAGAACAATGTGAAGTATAAATGCCCCTCAGCACCACGTATACTCAGGAAGGGAACAAAAGGGGAAGAATACCAGAAATTAAAGTCTGGGACTGGAAAGATGGCTCAGCGGTTAAGAGCACTGGTTGCTCTTCCAAAGGTTCTGAGTTCAATTCCCAGTAACCACGTGGTGGCTCACAACTGTCTGTAATGAGATCTGGTGCCCTCTTCTGGCAGGCAAGCACACATGCAGGTGGAACACTGTATACATACATACATACATACATACATACATACATACATACATACATCTTTATAAAAAGTTATGGATGGTGAAGCTGCTTCAAAAACAAAAGCATTAAAAATTAGCAAGATGGTTTACAATATGATCTCTTTAGAATAATTTTATTTGATATGAGCAAGACAATAGCTATATAAAGTATAAAATATCACAGGTTGGTTCATTTATTTTCACACACTTGAAAAATGTGTAGAAAATAATGTGGCTACACTGAGTAGACAAAAATGAGAAAAAGAATACAGAACAGGTCGATGAATGGAGGAGTAAACCACTTACAAAATGGAAAACCTAATTTTAAAATATGGCCTTTTTATAACTTACAATCTCACATAAGGTCCTAAGAGATCAGATTTCATGGTAAGTAAAGACGGAGATATTTAGCCAGGCATACACCTTTAATCCCAGCACTTGGGAGGCAGAGGCAAATGGGTCTGTGTGAGTTCAAGGCCAGCCTGGTCTACAGAGTGAGATCCAGAACAGGCTCCAAAGCTACACAGAGAAATCCTGTCTCAAAAAACAAAACAAAGCAAAACAAAAAAACTAAAAACAACAACAAAAAAAGACAACTTGTAAAAGCTAAACAGTGTGTTGGTCCCTGACAATCAGTTGTGAAGATCACTGTAAGTGTAGCATATCCATGCCCTTGACACAATGACAGTCCTGTCAGGGTGAGAAATTTAAAATACCAGAAGTGATGTTACTCACAAAGGACTCAATATTCTACTAATATGGGAGGGATGATTTTGTGCAGTGAAGAAAGGATTATCTTTTGAGGAACCTAAATTAATTAGCAATCAATATAGGACAAATATCCACCAAAACTAATCCAAGAAAAATTATATATTGAAATGCCTTATATCAGAAAATTTAAAATCCTCAAATGTGATTTTATAAATCAATGTATAAGATAGATTAACCATAAAAGTGCGAGCGATAAATAATGCTCCCGTGCCCACACTTGAGGGGTGTGCACACACTTTAGTCAGCAGACGGCAGATCGTAATACAGAAGAGTACTTTTGCATTGAAGTCTATGAAGACAGAGGAACATTGATGTGCTGCACTTGTGTAGGGATGGGGCCCAGTAGGTTCTGTATCTCATTACTTTTCCTTTACTCATTTCTGAGGAGTCCATGTTTGTCTTCCTCTCTCCACAACAGCAGAGGTATTCTGATAAAAAGAATTTCAACACAGCTCCACACATCTGAATTTCCTATGTTAATTTCCTGTGGAACATAAGATTCAAATTTTGTCCTTTTTTATTTCAAACTGCTTGTGAATGCGAGAGCTTCTGACCTCCGAGAGCAGCAGTGGGTGAGACAGGCATTGATTCAGGGTAAGGGTTTTATTTTTATCATTTTTATTAATTCATTGGTTAACTGCTTGATTGAGTTTTGAGACAGGGTCTAATTAGCCCAAGTTATTCTCAAGCAAGCTGTGTAGCCAAGAGTGAACTAGAGCTTTGATCCTCTTGACTCCACATCCTGGGTGGCTGGATGATAGGTGTGCACCACCACAGTTGGACTGGGAGGCTGTATGCTGGGCAAGAAAAGTCCACAGTCCCTGCAGTGTAAAGTGTGAGGGACTGAAACCCAGCCTCATTTCTTGGTGGGGAGAGGGGACAGCCCAAGATGAAATAACATCTTCCACAGAGAAAGTCAGCACTGGCTGGCTATCCTAGGGCAGGAATTTGTGTTTTTCACAGCAGATTCGAATAGTTGCTGTTGTCAGAGCCTTGAGTCCAAAGGCAAGCGAAATGAATTTGCTCTTGGGGACTGTTTCTCATCACCTGTTAGGAGAGCTAGCCCTCTACAGTCTTTAGTGGAGGCTGTCAGTTCCTTTAGCGTCTGTCACTTCTGTTGCCATGGTAACCACTCAGCTCTCCCACTGTTAAAGTCACCTGAGAAAAGGTAACATTTTAACTTTTTCTGATGCAAATTGGAACTCCTGGTTGTACTGTCTCAGCAGGAAGTCTGGTAAACCAGTAGGAATCCTGTTGTAGGGCAATTAAAAACACGATGCTTAACTGAAAGTTCCTCATACAAGATTCTGCCTTCTGGGATGTGTGTTGACAGGCTTCTAGTATGTGAAATCTGGGCATCATTACAGTTCACTAGCATGGTCCGACTCAATAAGCACTTTGTGTGAATATGGAAAAGTGATATACTGAATTGTTCAATTCATATCCAAAGAACTGACCTGAACACTCACCCAAGGAACTTGTGTGGCAATGGTGCCTGGGAATGTATGCATCCACACAGCCAAACAATATTTAGCTGGCAGTAAGGGCACCGTCAGCAGCAAGCATGAGTTCCTAGTGAAAGTAAAATCTGCAGTGACTTTTCCTACCATGACTACACTAAGATTCTGAGGGTGCTGGCAAGGGAAGTTGTAGGAGATAATCAAAACCCCCTCTGACTTTCAGAATAGCTGTGGACAGGGTGGTTGAAGTAAAAATGGAAAGGTTGGTAGAACTCATTTAGTCGTATTTTATATTATCATTCAAATAATAAAATGATGATAAATAATAATAATAATAGTAATGAGTTATACCCAGTTTGGATGGCTCATACATGTAACCCAACACTTGAGGACAGGTTCGTCTACATGGTAAAACCCTGCCTCAAACAACAATATCAGTGAATGTGAGTGTGATAGTTTTTTTTTTTTTTTTTTTTTTTTTTTTTTTTTTGATTTTTTGAGACAGGGTTTCTCTGTGTAGCTTTGCGCCTTTCCTGGGACTCACTTGGTAGCCCAGCTGGCCTCGAACTCACAGAGATCCGCCTGGCTCTGCCTCCCGAGTGCTGGGATTAAAGGCGTGTGCCACCACCACCTGGCGAGTGTGATAGTTTTAAGTCAACTTGTGAAAGCGTACTGAGAAATTGTCTAGAGCAGATTATCCTGTGGACCCGTCAATGGGGATTATCTTGATTATTAGTTGATCTAACTGACTCTGTATTTCACCATTCTCTACAACAGGCCCTGAACTAAGAGTGAAAAAAACAACCGAGAACAAGCAAGCAGGCAGCATGGGTGCCTGTGTTTCCAGTGCCCTTGATTGTGTGTGTGCTGACACTGACTCCTGAGTTTCTGCTGGGCCTTACCTGAAGTGACAGACGAGAACCTGGAACCCCTTTACCTCTAAAGTTGGTCTTGTCCAGTGTTTCATCACAACAGAAATGAAACTAGAACAGTGTGTCATGTCCTTTGCTCATGTCCTTTGCATAGGATCTATGATCAGCGCTAGATATGAGTAGCAATGACTATTGATATTGACACAAGCTACTTGTCATAATATGATTCTTGTTCACATGTATACATTACAGATATGCACGCATGCATTACATATTACTAGCTATGTGGCCTGTGCCCCATCTTTAACTGATTCCTCCTCTAAGCAGTGTGCTGATCCATGAAGTCATACACTGTCTTAAGCACTGTGTTCATGGGTATTTAGCCCATTATTTCTTAGATTTAGTTTGTGTATTCTGATATTTATCCCATTTTCCTTTCATCAGTGAGTTCCACTTCCCATCTACCTTTCCCCAGTTCATGTCTGGATGGGATTATTCTGTGTAAATTGCTTTATCTGATAGTCATGTAATCTACTTCTGAACAATATTTTACAAGGTCACCGAGGAATTTTACTAAAACTCAAATAGGATTGCACTATGTGCTTGTTTAATATCCCATGCTCCTTCATCTCTATTTTTACCAATGTCTAAGCTCTGAAGATCCCTATATAAAAGACACCATACCTAGGAAGACTAAGATGTGTAAACCAAATGAAAAATCTGGGTAAATTTGTAGTGAGGCTGGAGCTTCCTGCCTCAGAATGTTGTGCTATGACCCACTTCCCTGTTCCTGACCTGAAATGTGAGGTGTCTCTCTGATTTCTAAGGACCTATGCAGCTGATTTTGAAAATCTCATTGACATAACAAAGGCAGAGAGCCCTGGGATGACCTTAGTCTATGAGAGTGGGACATTTGTCCTTTATATCATGAGAGAATGTCATTGCTGTGTAATTGTTTCCTTTTCTCTGAGGCTCAGGGGATTATGGGAGACTCACGAAATGCACAAGTTTTGTGAGGAGCCTGCCTGTGGTTTTACAAATGTTACCACTAAAGGAAGGAAGACTCTTCAGTGGAGTTGTCTGCATGCTGAACAGGAGAGTGCAGTTGAGTGAAATGAGAATGTGACCGCTCCAAGGTGTGGTTGAGAAGGTTTTTATTGTAGATATGAGGGAGAGTACAGCCAGAGGCATCTGGAAGAGTCTAGAGCAGGGAGAGAAAGTAATAGACTGAGCATGGTCATAAGAGGAAAGGGAGACCGGGAGAGTGAGAGAGGAAGAGAAGAGCAAGGGAGCAAAGAGAGGGGACCAGGAGCCAAGAACAAAGGCCAAGAGAGAGAGAAGAACAAAGAGAACAAAGAGAATGTGTGGCTGAAATGGGAGGTTTCTGTAGGAACCAGAAGCTGGAGGAAGGGAAGCGAAGTTCAGGGCTGGAGAGGTTTAGAGTAGGGACAGAGGACAGGGATGAGAAATGCTGAGAGGAGCCAGGACTCTGTAACAGGTACTTGTGATGCTTAGAGAGCCTGACTGCTAGTGTGCATCTTGGTAGGTTGATTGGGCACCACAGTTAGCCATTTGTCCTGAGTTTCTTTGGGACCTGACAGTAGTAATGCAGATTCCACGAGTTGCAACCATACTAGAGTGGCCTTTCCCTAATGCTGCTATCCAGGTCACCAAGTTCCTGCCATATCCTCAGTAAGTACATTGGCTCATCCAGATTGCCTTGGATAAGATGGTGTCTTAGGCCTGGCATTACCCCTTCCTCCTGGGAATAATAGAATAGACTCCCTAGGAAAATATTCACAGCGTCATTACTTTAAAGAAAGGACATGAAATAACAGCGTAGTTCTGTAAGTGCATCTCTGAATCTATATGTGTCAGACCTTCCAAAGCCATAAAAAAAATTCCCACAGGCAACTAGCAAAGATTTGAATTGAGTTTTCAATAAATTAAAAATGGATTAGAAATACAGAACTTCTCAAGGTTCCAGAAAATGTCACGTTCCTGTGAATTTTTTTTTTACTCTTTACCCTTCTGAAAAATTATTTTGTGTTTAAATACAAGGGACTGAAATTTATATTCTAGAGACATGTATTCTCAAAACTATCTGAATATTATGTGGTGGAACTTGAACTGTTGCTAGAAACATCACTAGGAGTTCTTTTACTTATGATAAAATTTGAATTGTAATGAGTCATAAAAACACTTAAAAATACTTAGATCAACTTAACATGGTAGAGGGAAGAAATTCAGAAGAGAGCATCCACTGGCCCTCACAACAGGGCAGCTCACTATTTCAATGTGTCCATCAGGAGCTCAGTTCTCTGCTTCTCTGGGGAAGGACTCAATCTCTGTTGAAAGACTTTCATGTCATTACAACTTCTCAGGACAATATCCTTCCTGACTAATCCGAATCATTAGGTTGTGACCCTGCTAAAAGTTTTTAGATATCTTCACTTTTGTCAAATAACATAAAACATGAGAGCAACAAAGTCCCATTGTTTTGGCAGGTCCAGGTTGTCATCCAAAGGAGGAAATGTCGAAGGCATTTATCAACAGGGCAGGTGTCATAGAAGCCACTCAGAATTCTGTCTGTAGAAGGGCCGGGAGGAGCCCCACTGCTGCTGTGCTCACCAGTACCTGAGGAGACACATGAACCCAAGGGTAGGCTTGGAAAGGGGAGTCCTTGGCCTTATGCATCTGCACATCTTTCACATCTTAGGTGGTGTGTTGTTCTGAATGAAAGAAATAGATTCATCAATAAGAGAAGAATACTCTTGTTTTCAGTGGAGAAAAGGAACTAGCCAGCAAACATACAACTTTATATATTGCTAAGTGTTTGAAATAAGCACCTACCTGGGGAGGAACTGATTTAAAAGCATGAGGGCACCTTGGAATCAAATTTATTAAACAAAACAAATAACAAATGGCTAGCAAAATGCATGGTTTTGGTGGCTGGAAAAACACATTACTTTTTGGTGTTATTTATTGTACTGAAGAAAAAACATGAGTAAACCACTACCTAGAAATATATATGGATTATTGAAATTTTCTTACATGCACAGAAGATGGTCAAAATCAATACAAATTTTATTTTATCTTTATAAAGTAACTTTCAGTTTGCTTTAAAGAATGGAACTTATGTCTTTGTTACTATTCCAGTTGCCATATATGTTTTCCATACACCTGTTATTTGACTTAAGTGTTAACAGCAGTTGAGACACTAAACACATGAACAACGTAATTGCTATTTTCATGTCATTATTTTGAAGGAGATAAATGGGAAAACTTTGCATGACACATAGTAGCTGGTAAGCGGTAAATGAAACCAAGTGGGTAACTGTCACCTTTAATGACACAACTTGTGCAAAATCTTAACCTCCAAGCAATAGTCTCTGATCAGAAATATGGGATACTATAGAAATAATATGGCCTCTTTATTAATAACAATTCACTATTACTGATGGTGGAAAATAAGGGTGGTGAGAAAGAGGAGAGAGAGAGAGGGAGAGAGAAAGAGAGAGAGAGAGAGAGAGAGAGAGAGAGAGAGAAGAGAAGAGAAGAGAGGAGAGGAGAGAAAAGAAAATTTGGTTCAGGATATAAAGTGAATCCTATACCATGTATGTGCATAGGAACTCAAACATCTACTGAAAAAATCAGGACCTGTGCCTTTCCCTCTGAACCACTGGTGTACATTTATTTATAGTACTAGATTATAGTTTGATCTATGAGCAAACAACATTAGTGATCATGTACATGTTTGCTACCCCCATAGGTATCTAAAAAGCTTGTTGGAAAAGTGTATCTTTCCCTGGAGTGTGAGTTCTGACTAAAGCATCTACTTAAGACTCCTTCTGGCCATGAGGTGTTCCTACTGAGCAAATTTCTCATATCACATGTTAGTACTAGCTGTCTTTCTGTTGGTTCGATTGATTTTGAATTTGGGGACATTCTTCAGGAATCTAGTGTTGTATCTTTGAGATTTTAAATATTTCCTAGATATTAAATATTTTGAGCATATTATCATATTAAGGAATTTTTATCTATAAGTATTTCCATTTGCTGAGATTATTTTTGTGCTTCTTAACCTTGTCAATACTTCTTAAGAAAGTAAATGTGGACCAAAATTAACAGATTTTGAAAGTAAAAGTAAATCTGGCACTACTTAGATATCATGAGGGAAACTTTAGGGTTGGGTGGGGTGAATCATAGCAAATTGTAAGGTTTTATGCACATGGAATGAACCCATAATCATGAATACAAAAGATTTTACTCAGGCTCTGGTGGTTACTGTCCCAACCATGTCCACGTGTGGTGCACTGGTTCACTAGTGGGTAACTAAGCAGAAACAAAAAGACTTGGAAGTGGGTTGGGAACACACCCTCTGTAGCCATTTCCAGCTCAAATGATAGACATTAAAGGGGTAGAGATGATAATGCAATGGCTTGATGGTTGGGTTTTTAATAACATGAGAGTTTATGATGTTACCATGTGACCATCCAGAGCTATTCTGTCAATAAAATAGCCATTCTATTTATTCTATATAATTTAAACTAAGGTATCAGTAACATTTTAAAAAATTTAAGGTGGTTTTTGGTAATTTTAAGTTATTTTCTAAAGCCTATTTTCCATGCCATCTCATTTCCATCATTTCTCCAGAGCAGTTCCTTAGGACCTCAGGACTTCTTTGATGTTAATGTGTCTTTATGAGCAATTGTTTTGTTAATTCTGTCTCTAGTTTTAGTTTTAGAGTTTTTGTTATAACAGATGGATGATGGTTTCTTGAGTTCCTTTGGCTTGTACTTGTTATAACTTTGTGAATTCCTGACTTGATTTATTTTCTCTATTTTTGAAAAAATCTATGTACCTCCTCAACTAGCTCCCTGCCCCCCCTTTAGGACAACCCAATGCCTGGAGAAGACCTCTGCCATCAGACTGTAGTCCTTTAATAGTTTCTTGTTTTCTGTTTCTTTGTATATGTTTCTATGATGATATATATGCTATTCAGTCCACAGTTATGTAAAAAAGAATTTAAGATGATCAATCATGAAAAAAAAAAAAAAAAAAAAAAAAAAAAAAAAAAAAAAAAAAAAAAAAAAAAAAAAAAAAAAACATTGTGTTTATTTTCTATGTCTCTAGTGACTGTCTTCATTCTTTGTTATTTTTTATCATGACTTATTTTACAGTGCACTGTCTTATTCTTTATAAATATTTAAAGATTCATTTTGGTTTCTTTTTTCACTTAACATACTCAGTATATTTTTTATATTTTTTAAGTATGAGTTTACTTATTAAGAAATGACTTCTATTCTCTTGGAAATTCTAAGTTCTAAAATTTATTTTCTTCATATTTTACCATACATATTTTAATGTTCATTTCTGAAAACTGCAGAGACTGGTTCATCTGTGGCTAGGTTTCTACCACCTTTTCTCTTGTCATTCAACTTATTATTGTGTCTGGAAGTTTCTGATTGAAAAGAAAGTAGTATTTGTAAATATGGAAGACTGTGTCTGAGGAGATGGCTCAGTGGATAAAATGCTTGCCATGCCTCATGAGGACCTGAGTTCAAATCCCTAGAACCCATAGAAAGGCAGTGCATGATAGGAGTCAAGACAGGAGAGTCCCCTGAAGCTTTGGGCCAGTGAGCCTGATGTCAAAAAATAATGACTATATAATTTAGTCAATTCTTACTGCACTGAATTGTTGAACTGTCCCAATAAGTATTCACCTTGAACCAGCATAAAAGTTAAACTTTTAGTTTACATATACACATTTTTGTTTCTATATAAACTTATAAATCACAACTGTATACATCTATACATTTGACATTAAATTATTTTTCTGACCTATACCTGGTCTTCTAAATGAGTTCTAGCCCCAATCTATTACAATAAATGAAAAAAAATAGTATTTCACTCACCTAGTTACCTCAGAAAACTTGGACAATTGACTTAATAGCCCTTTTCCATGGTTTGTTACTGTGTCTAGTGAATTAGATTATTGATTTCGAACTATGAACCTTGAAAAGAGCAGATGATGATTAGAAATTCCTCATTGCCCATAACATGTAGCATTTGATGTTCTAACACATGAAAAGCTAGAAGTATAATCTTAATGAAAAATATTCATTCAACATGGAAATGTATCTCTTTAAAATTAGAATACCCTTAAATATTTAAGATGCATGTATGAAAATTTACATACATGATCAAAGTAAATTTTAATAGTATAAAGCAAATAAAGTATTTTGCTGTTGTTTATCTTGATCTGTTTTTCCATAACATACTCCACTCTGTCAGTAGTTCAGTTGTTAATTAGGATATCATGGCAGTATTGCTTGTGGCCAGATATTAGGTAACATTTTTATTTAATTATAAAATTTGTATTACATTGTATGGAGCAAATAGAATTGTACCATGCGGGAAAATAAATGCCATTAATTAAAACAACCATTTTTGTGTTAATTGGAAAAAATCTCCTTCTAGGCTATGAAGTAAAGGATTTGCCTATATAATTTTAGCCTTGACCTCACAATTACCCTGATGTACAAGTGACTATATTTCCTCAGAGTTGCAGATATATAAGCTCAGAGTTGCCAATATGGAAGCAAGGAGATTAAGTAATTTGCTCATAAATAACAATGTTTTGTTCTGTTTTTACTTGTTGAGTGGTTTTTCAAGACAGGGTCTTGTAGGCGAGCCTGGTCTTGAACTCTTGGAGTCTCCTCTCTCTTCTCCCTAGATCCTGTTGACAACAGAGGTGTGCCACCTTGACTGGGTGCTTATTATTAACAATAGTCAGACTTACAAATTAAATATCAACAGGTCTGCCTTAGCCTCTCCCTCAACTTGACTATACCTTAGATAACTTCTGATCGGATCCCAAACGGATTGGAAACAGAATATATCACACTTTCTTTATAAAACTTGTAGGTGTAACTCTGTTCTCTGCCTTGTGACATGAATATTATTTGTTTTACTTTCAGGAAATTTCACACTTAGAGCTACAGGCACAGCATCCTCCTGAGAGAGCCAGGCTGTGAAATTGAATCAGACAGAAGATGATGCTCCTGAAAGTCTCAGTAAGAAGTGAGCAGTCTATGGCTACATGCTGTAATTTGTGTTTTGAAAGTAAATGTTATGTAAAAAAATTAGACTGGGATATGAAAGTATATCTTTCTTTTCTTCTAAGTTATAAACAAACATTTGTTCCTACAATGTACATATGTAGAGCAGTATGTGTGCATATGTGCGTGTGTGTCTACATGTGTATGTATGTGTGTGAGTGTATTCCAAGCTATCATATATACTGTGTAAGTCTATTGGTTTACCCTGACAACACCTCCACTTCCATTCAACCATGTAACCCAAACACACACACACACACACACACACACACACACACACACACACACTCATTCATCAAATAGCTAGCAGATAATGATATATAAAATTTTGTACATGTGGCCCAGAGAGATGGCTCAGCATTTATGAATTCATGCTGTTCTTGCAGAGGACCCAAATCTGTTCCCAGAACTCACCCATATCAATTTGCTCACAATTATGCTATTCCAGTTCCAGAAGATCAGATGCCTAATGGCCTCTGCAAGGCACTCACACTCATCTGCACAGGTACACACATACACACAATTAAAAATAAAATCTTTAATATATTTATGTGATATATATTTATATATGTTCATATCATTGCCATATTTTTTCTTTCCCTGAAACACATACATACTATACCAGAATTTATCAAAATGTTCACTGTGGACCAACATTCTAAGGTATAGGGATGTTTCTAATAAATGCCAAAGCTAAGAAACCAAAGCACAGTGAAGTTGTTGGACTCTTCAAGGTCAGTTAGTAACTGACTCAGAAGACATAAAGACCACTGAGTTTACATTAAGCATCTTCCATATCTCCTATCATTAACTTTAGAGCTCTTCTGCTAAGCCCCTACCAAAACAAAACTATTGAGAAAGTGTTCCATTCTTGACTTGGTGCCTGTGTGTATTTCACTTATACAGTTGCTATTTGTGAATATCTTGGATGTTCAAGCAACCTAAAACATCACAGACCCTTTTGAAAAGTAAAGTGTAAACTGAATTTGTATTACAACAGAATAAACATCATCTAGAGGGAAGAGAAAGAAGAGTCTGTAAGGATTTGGCCACTGCTAACACTTCATGGTGGAACAGAGCCAGGAGACATAGCTGCTGTTGGACTGAGTTCTCTTGAAGAAGAGAAACTATCCTAGGTTTGCTATTACAGTAATCTAGCCTGGAGGCACCAAAGTAAACAACTCTAATAGCAAAGCTTAATTCAAGTTATTTCAGCTGTTTACAGTTCCCATGGTCTCCTGGGTATGCAAGTGATTTAACAAAGGAGAGTCAGAAACGTTGAGAGAAAAAGTCAAACCAATAGTCAGAAATAATATTACCCAGTGTTTATGGTTAAGTAAAGTGAGTAGATAAACACAAAATCCTGCAGCAGTCTGTGTGTTTCCAGCTTTTGATTAGCTCTGGGATGCAGAGGCTGGCTTCAGTGCTGATGGGAGGATGGAGAAACACTAGCGGGTTTCAGGTGACAGTAATATAGGATGTGTTTTTGGTGTATTTGAAAATGCCATGGGTGCAGTGTTTAGAAAAAAAGCATTCTTACAGTTCTAGGGCCTGGAAATTCCAAAATGGAGGCAGCAGCAGACTTGGAATGTGATGAGGACAAACTTTCCTGTTTGGGTGTACCTGTCCACCATGTCTCACATGACAAAAGATCACATCTGTCATGGTTCTTGGTATAGGGGCCCTAGTCCCATGACAAAGTGACTGAACTAACTCTGTGACCACATCACCTCTCATATCCTCCTCTTTTCTGCCTGGGATACAAAGGAGTCTTTTGAGAGTACTTGAAGATCCAGCCTATCCAGCATAACCATTATACAATCTACCAGTGATAAGAATGTCTTTCGATTTAATGGAATCTTCACAGAAACATTTTTCAGCAACTATATAGTTAAATGATATTTATTCAAAGTAAGCTAACTAGATCAGACACATGAATGAGGGAGGCAAAGTGCAGCCTGGGGAAGAAGAACAGCCGAAGGAGGTCTAATGTTCTTCGTGACCTGAGCTCTCCTCCTACTGATGGAAAGCTCTACAGAAATACATATTTTTTTATTTAAATTTTTTTAAAATTCATTTTACATACCAACCTCAGATCCCCCTCTCATCCCTCCTCCTGATCCCCTAGTCTCTCCCCCCAACCTGCCCCAATCCCCTCCTCCAAAAGGGTAAGGCCTCCCACGGGGAGTCAGCAAAGCCTGGTACATTCAGTTGAGGAAGGATCAAACCCCTCTTCCCCTCATCAAGGCTGAGCAAGGCATCCCACCATAGGTAATGTGATACAAAAAGCCAGCTCATGAACCAGGGAAAGATCTTAATCCCACTTCCAGGGGCCCCTCAAACAGACCAAGCTGTATAACTGTTTCCTGTATGCTGAGGGCCTAGTCCAGTCTCATGCAGGTTCCACAGTTGTCAGTGGAAAGTTCCTGAGTTCCTTTGAGCATGGTTCAGCTGTCTTTGTATATTTCCCCATAGTGATATTGACCTCCCTTGCTCATATAATCCCTCTTCCCTGTCTTCAAAATACACATATTTTTACAACCAAAGACCCTGATGTAATGGGCTACATAAAATGTAACTGAGTAATTGGTTCCTCAAGATATTTAAGTTTTTTATTATAATCTAAAACATTTATATGGGGCTAAAACTTCAAGCTAAATTAAATAATCTCTATGGTCTTCTTTTAATTTTTGAAACTACTAAAGAAATTATCTAGAAATTTGAAAATTTTAACTTGTCTCCCTAGTTGAGGAATGGATCATAGAAATCATCCTGTAATGGTTTTAGAGACTGGGCCACTTCCTGAATGTCAACCCTTGTAAAATATCACAACCTGGTCCAGATTCCTGAAAGGAGATATGATTGTGCTTTTTCCAGGTACACAGTTCATCATTATTGTGCCATATGAGAATAAATAATGTAGGAGATATTATCATTCATGTTTTACTGCCTTTTTTTTTCAAAATGGTATGTTTTTAAGCTTAAAATCAAAGGCAAAAAAAGATTTAGTGGTGGTAGGGGGAAAGGTGTTCATATGGAGAGTAGGTAAGTACAAGATGTTGAGAGACGAATGTCAGTCTAGTGAGATAACAAAGCTCCTGTGCTTATTGTTCCCGTGTTGGAATAAGTTAACTGGCTTTCCACTAATACCCCTTCAAAAAGCGCAGACATTAATCCTACCAATGTTTTCAGCATCCAAAACGGCAAGGAGGTGCATCTTGCAAAGGAAAGGATTTCAGCAGCTCCAGGTATGGTGACA